>NC_052329.1:1433995-1456495 GCF_016432855.1 Salvelinus namaycush
GTACCTTGGTTATTGAGGGCTCTATATTGAACTGTACCTTGGTTACTGATGGCTCTATATTGAACTGTACAGTACCTTGGTTATTGACGGCTCTATATTGAACTGTACCTTGGATATTGAGGCTCTATATTGAACTGTAATGTACCTTGGTTATTGAGAGCTCTATATTGAACTGTACCTTGGTTATTGAGGGCACTATATTGAACTGTACCTTGGTTATTGAGGGCACTATATTGAACTGTACCTTGGTTATTGAGGGCACTATATTGAACTGTACCTTGGTTATTGAGGGCTCTATATTGAACTGTACCTTGGTTATTGAGGGCTCTATATTGTACTGTACATTGGTTATTGAGGGCTCTATATTGAACTGTACATTGGTTATTAAGGGCAATCTGTTGAAATGTACCTTGGTTATTGAGGGCTCTATATTGAACTGTACAGTAACTTGGTTATAGAGGGCTCTATATTAAACTGTACATTGGTTATTGAGGGCTCTATATTGAACTGTACCTTGGTTATTGAGGGCTCTATATTGTACTGTACATTGGTTATTGAGGGCTCTATATTGAACTGTACATTGGTTATTAAGGGCAATCTGTTGAAATGTACCTTGGTTATTGAGGGCTCTATATTGAACTGTACAGTAACTTGGTTATAGAGGGCTCTATATTAAACTGTACCTTGGTTGTTGAGGGCACTATATTAAACTGTACATTGGTTGTTGAGGGCTCTATATTGAACTGTACCTTGGTTGTTGAGGGCACTATATTAAACTGTACCTTGGTTGTTGAGGGCTCTATATTGAACTGTAAATTGGTTATTGAGGGCTCTGTACTGTACCTTGGTTATTGAGGGCTCGGACTTGGAGGGTGTCTGTGGAGATCATGTGACGGAAGCGGAATGGGTCCTTGTCTTCAGACGAGACTGACGACGCTCGATGGGAGCCACCTGAGAGACACACAGACAGCCTTAGATACCGCCCCAACAGACAGATACCGCCCCCCAACAGACAGATACCCGCCCCCCAACAGACAGATACCGCCCGCCAACAGACAGATACCCGCCCCCCCAAACTACAGATACCCGCCCTGCCAACAGACAGAAACCCGCCCTGCCAACAGACAGATACCCGCCCTGCCAACAGACAGATACCCGCCCCCCAACAGACAGATACCCGCCCCCCAACAGACAGATACCCGCCCCCAACAGACAGATACCCGCCCCCCAACAGACAGATACCCGCCCCCCAACACAGCTACCTGCCCAACAGACAGATACCGCCCCCCCCCAACAGACAGATAACGCCCCCCACAGACAGATACCCGCCCCCACAGAAGATACCGCCCCCCAGCAGACAGATACCCGCCCCCAAACAGACAGATACCGCCCCCAAGACAGATACGCCCCCAGCAGACAGATACCGCCCCCAGCAGACAGATACCCGCCCCCCAAACAGACAGATACCGCCCCCCAGCAGACAGATACCCGCCCCCCAGCAGACAGATACCGCCCCCCCAACGACAGATACCCGCCCCCCCAACAGACAGATACCCGCCCTCCCAACAGACAGATACCCGCCCCCCAACAGATTATGATATCATGGTTGCTCAGTCCTTGCATTCATAGTTCTGTCTATTCATTTTCAGAGTGGTACATTTCTCCAGGCCCATCCCTCTGCTTTTTACCGAAACAAGGGTGGGGAAACGCTTTGTTATCGTTTCAACTGCTGATTGCCGCTTTAAGAGAGACGGAACTCACCATGACCTATAGCAGCCAATACAGTCTGACCTATAGCAGCCAATACAGTCTGACCTATAGCAGCCAATACAGTCTGACCTATAGCAGCAGTACAGTCTGACCTATAGCAGCCAATACAGTCTGACCTATAGCAGCCAGTACAGTCTGACCTATAGCAGCCAGTACAGTCTGACCTATAGCAGCCAATACAGTCTGACCTATACAGTCTGACCTATAACAGCCAATACAGTCTGACCTATAGCAGCCAATACAGTCTGACCTATAGCCTCCAATACAGTCTGACCTATAGCAGCCAATACAGTCTGACCTATACAGCCAATACAGTCTGACCTATAGCAGCCAATACAGTCTGACCTATAGCAGCCAGTACAGTCTGACCTATAGCAGCCAATACAGTCTGACCTATAGCAGCCAATACAGTCTGACCTATAACAGCCAATACAGTCTGACCTATAGCAGCCAATACAGTCTGACCTATAGCAGCCAATACAGTCTGACCTATAGCAGCCAATACAGTCTGACCTATAGCAGCCAGTACAGTCTGACCTATAACAGCCAATACAGTCTGACCTATAGCAGCCAGTACAGTCTGACCTATAGCAGCCAGTACAGTCTGACCTATAACAGCCAATACAGTCTGACCTATAGCAGCCAATACAGTCTGACCTATAACAGCCAATACAGTCTGACCTATAGCAGCCAATACAGTCTGACCTATAGCCTCCAATACATTCTGACCTATAGCAGCCAATACAGTCTGACCTATAACAGCCAATACAGTCTGACCTATAGCAGCCAATACAGTCTGACCTATAGCAGCCAGTACAGTCTGACCTATAGCAGCCAATACAGTCTGACCTATAGCAGCCAATACAGTCTGACCTATAACAGCCAATACAGTCTGACCTATAGCAGCCAATACAGTCTAACCTATAGCAGCCAATACAGTCTGACCTATAGCAGCCAATACAGTCTGACCTATAGCAGCCAGTACAGTCTGACCTATAACAGCCAATACAGTCTGACCTATAGCAGCCAGTACAGTCTGACCTATAGCAGCCAGTACAGTCTGACCTATAACAGCCAATACAGTCTGACCTATAGCAGCCAATACAGTCTGACCTATAACAGCCAATACAGTCTGACCTATAGCAGCCAATACAGTCTGACCTATAGCCTCCAATACATTCTGACCTATAGCAGCCAATACAGTCTGACCTATAACAGCCAATACAGTCTGACCTATAGCAGCCAATACAGTCTGACCTATAGCAGCCAGTACAGTCTGACCTATAGCAGCCAATACAGTCTGACCTATAGCAGCCAATACAGTCTGACCTATAACAGCCAATACAGTCTGACCTATAGCAGCCAATACAGTCTGACCTATAGCAGCCAATACAGTCTGACCTATAGCAGCCAATACAGTCTGACCTATAGCAGCCAGTACAGTCTGACCTATAACAGCCAATACAGTCTGACCTATAGCAGCCAGTACAGTCTGACCTATAGCAGCCAGTACAGTCTGACCTATAACAGCCAATACAGTCTGACCTATAGCAGCCAATACAGTCTGACCTATAACAGCCAATACAGTCTGACCTATAGCAGCCAATACAGTCTGACCTATAGCCTCCAATACATTCTGACCTATAGCAGCCAATACAGTCTGACCTATAACAGCCAATACAGTCTGACCTATAGCAGCCAATACAGTCTGACCTATAGCAGCCAGTACAGTCTGACCTATAGCAGCCAATACAGTCTGACCTATAGCAGCCAATACAGTCTGACCTATAACAGCCAATACAGTCTGACCTATAGCAGCCAATACAGTCTAACCTATAGCAGCCAATACAGTCTGACCTATAGCAGCCAATACAGTCTGACCTATAGCAGCCAATACAGTCTGACCTATAGCAGCCAATACAGTCTGACCTATAGCAGCAAATACAGTCTAACCTATAGCAGCCATTATAGTCTGACCTATAGCAGCCAATACAGTCTGACCTATAGCAGCCAGTACAGTCTGACCTATAGCAGCTAACACAGTCTGACCTATAGCAGCCAATACAGTCTGACCTATAGCAGCCAATACAGTCTGACCTATAGCAGCCAATACAGTCTGACCTATACAGTCTGACCTATAGCAGCCAATACAGTCTGACCTATAGCAGCCAATACAGTCTGACCTATAGCAGCCAATACAGTCTGACCTATAACAGCCAATACAGTCTTTACCTATAGCAGCCAATACAGTCTGACCTATAGCATCTAATACAGTCTGACCTATAACAGCCAATACAGTCTGACCTATAGCAGCCAATACAGTCTGACCTATAGCAGCCAGTACAGTCTGACCTATAACAGCCAATACAGTCTGACCTATAACAGCCAATACAGTCTGACCTATAGCAGCCAGTACAGTCTGACCTATAACAGCCAATACAGTCTGACCTATAGCAGCCAATACAGTCTGACCTATAACAGCCAATACAGTCTGACCTATAGCAGCCAATACAGTCTGACCTATAGCCTCCAATACATTCTGACCTATAGCAGCCAATACAGTCTGACCTATAACAGCCAATACAGTCTGACCTATAGCAGCCAATACAGTCTGACCTATAGCAGCCAGTACAGTCTGACCTATAGCAGCCAATACAGTCTGACCTATAGCAGCCAATACAGTCTGACCTATAACAGCCAATACAGTCTGACCTATAGCAGCCAATACAGTCTAACCTATAGCAGCCAATACAGTCTGACCTATAGCAGCCAATACAGTCTGACCTATAGCAGCCAATACAGTCTGACCTATAGCAGCCAATACAGTCTGACCTATAGCAGCAAATACAGTCTAACCTATAGCAGCCATTATAGTCTGACCTATAGCAGCCAATACAGTCTGACCTATAGCAGCCAGTACAGTCTGACCTATAGCAGCTAACACAGTCTGACCTATAGCAGCCAATACAGTCCGACCTATAGCAGCCAATACAGTCTGACCTATAGCAGCCAATACAGTCTGACCTATACAGTCTGACCTATAGCAGCCAATACAGTCTGACCTATAGCAGCCAATACAGTCTGACCTATAGCAGCCAATACAGTCTGACCTATAACAGCCAATACAGTCTTTACCTATAGCAGCCAATACAGTCTGACCTATAGCATCTAATACAGTCTGACCTATAACAGCCAATACAGTCTGACCTATAGCCTCCAATACAGTCTGACCTATAGCCTCCAATACAGTCTGACCTATAGCAGCCAACACAGTCTGACCTATAACAGCCAACACAGTCTGACCTATACAGTCTGACCTATAGCAGCCAATACAGTCTGACCTATAGCAGCCAATACAGTCTGACCTATACAGTCTGACCTATAGCAGCCAGTACAGTCTGACCTATAGCAGCCAATACAGTCTGACCTATAGCAGCCAATACAGTCTGACCTATAGCAGCCAATACAGTCTGACCTATACAGTCTGACCAATACAGTCTGACCTATAGCAGCCAATACAGTCTGACCTATAGCAGCCAATACAGTCTGACCTATAGCAGCCAATACAGTCTGACCTATAGCAGCCAATACAGTCTGACCTATAGCAGCCAATACAGTCTGACCTATAGCAGCCAACACAGTCTGACCTATAGCAGCCAATACAGTCTGACCTATAGCAGCCAATACAGTCTGACCTATACAGTCTGACCAATACAGTCTGACCTATAGCAGCCAATACAGTCTGACCTATAGCAGCCAACACAGTCTGACCTATAGCAGCCAATACAGTCTGACCTATAGCAGCCAATACAGTCTGACCTATACAGTCTGACCAATACAGTCTGACCTATAGCAGCCAATACAGTCTGACCTATAGCAGCCAACACAGTCTGACCTATAGCAGCCAGTACAGTCTGACCTATAACAGCCAATACAGTCTGACCTATAGCAGCCAATACAGTCTGACCTATAGCAGCCAATACAGTCTGACCTATAGCAGCCAGTACAGTCTGACCTATAGCAGCCAATACAGTCTGACCTATAGCAGCCAATACAGTCTGACCTATAGCAGCCAATACAGTCTGACCTATAGCCTCCAACACAGTCATACCTATAGCAGCCAATACAGTCTGACCTATACAGTCTGACCTATAGCAGCCAATACAGTCTGACCTATAGCAGCCAATACAGTCTGACCTATAGCAGCCAATACAGTCTGACCTATAGCAGCCAATACAGTCTGACCTATAGCAGCCAATACAGTCTGACCTATAGCAGCCAGTACAGTCTGACCTATAGCAGCCAATACAGTCTGACCTATAGCAGCCAATACAGTCTGACCTATAACAGCCAATACAGTCTGACCTATACAGTCTGACCTATAGCAGCCAATACAGTCTGACCTATAGCAGCCAATACAGTCTGACCTATACAGTCTGACCTATAGCAGCCAATACAGTCTGACCTATAGCAGCCAATACAGTCTGACCTATAGCAGCCAATACAGTCTGTATTGTGTTATACTACTAGTATACCAGCACCTGTAAAACATGTATTGTGTTAGTATATTGATGTATTGTGTTATACTACCAGTAGAGATGCACTTAAAGCTGACGATGTCCCATCCCTCCATCCCTCATCCATCCATCCCTCATCCCTCCATCCCTCATCCCTCCATTCCTCATCCCTCCATCCCTCCATCCCTCATCCCTCCATCCCTCATCCCTCCATCCCTCATCCCTCCATCCCTCATCCCTCCATCCCTCATCCCTCCATCCCTCCATCCCTCATCCCTCCATCCCTCATCCCTCATCCCTCCATCCCTCATCCCTCCATCCCTCCATCCCTTATCCCTCCATCCCTCATCCCTCCATTCCTCATCCCTCCATCCCTCATCCCTCCATCCCTCATCTCTCCATCCCTCATCCCTCCATCCCTCATCTCTCCATCCCTCATCCCTCCATTCCTCATCCCTCCATTCCTCATCCCTCCATCCCTCATCCCTCCATCCCTCCATCCCTCATCCCTCCATCCCTCATCCCTCCATTCCTCATCCCTCCATCCCTCCATCTCTCATCCCTCCATCCCTCCATCCCTCATCCCTCCATCCCTCATCCCTCCATCCCTCCATCCCTCCATCCCTCCATCCCTCATCCCTCATCTCTCCATCCCTCATCCCTCCATCCCTCATCCCTCCATTCCTCATCCCTCCATCCCTCATCCCTCATCTCTCCATCCCTCATCCCTCATCTCTCCATCCCTCATCTCTCCATCCCTCATCCCTCCATCCCTCATCCCTCCATCCCTCATCTCTCCATCCCTCATCTCTCCATCCCTCATCCATCCCTCCCTCCCTCCCTCCCTCACTCCACCCCCATCCATCCCTCCCTCCATCCCTCACTCCACCCCCATCCATCCCTCCCTCCATCCCTCACTCCACCCCCATCCATCCCTCCCTCCATCCCTCACTCCACCCCCATCCATCCCTCACTCCACCCCCATCCCTCCCTCCATCCCTCACTCCACCCCCATCCATCCATCCCTCCCTCCATCCCTCCACCCCCATCCCTCCATCCATCCCTCCCTCCATCCCCACATCCCTCCACCCCTCATCTCACCACCAGGTATCACAGTGGATAAGTATGGAGTGATCTTCTTTGTGGACGGGACTATGATCAGACGAATTGACCAGAACGGGATCATCTCTACCCTGCTGGGGTTCAATGACCTGACCTCTGCACGACCTCTCAGCTGTGATGCTGTCATGGACATCTCTCAGGTACACACACACACACACACACACAAACAAACACACACACACACACACACACACACACACACACACACACACACACACACACACACACACACACACACACACACACACACACACACACAAACAATGAACACACACAGACAGACGGACACACAGACAGTGAACACACACACACACAGACAGACACACAAACGGTGAACACACACAGACAGACGGACACACAGACAGTGAACACACACACACACAGACGGACACACAAACAGTGAACAAACACACACAGACGGACACACAGACAGTGAACACACACACACACACACACACACAGACGGACACATAGTTAGTGAACACACACAGACAGACGGACACACAGACAGTGAACACACACACACACAGACAGACGGACACACAGACAGGCACACTGCCACACCAGACACAGGCCAGGACATGGTGTTGAGGTGAGGTCACCCCACCCTCAGGCTGTGTGTGCAGGTGGACGTGTTTAACTATACTTGAAGACTAGAAGTCTCCACGAGAATAGTAAACCAACAAAACATTTACCAACTGGGGACATTTTGTTAGTCCCCACATTTTTGTGGGTTTAGGGTTAAGGTTAAAATTAGTGATAGGTTTAAAATTAGGTTTAGGTTTAGGATCTAGGGTAAGGTTTAGGGTTAGGTTTAGGAGCTAGGGTAAGGTTAGGTTTAGGGTTAGGATCTAGGGTAGGGTTTAGGGTTAGGAGCTAGGGTAAGGTTAGGTTTAGGGTTAGGAGCTAGGGTAGGGTTTAGGGTTAGGGTTTGGAGCTAGGGTAGGGTTTAGGGTTAGGAACTAGGGTAAGGTTAGGTTTAGAGTTAGATTTAAGTTTAGGGGTTAGGAAAAATAGGATTTTGAATGTGACTGAATTGTGTGTCCACACAAGGTTAGCTGTACAAGACTGTGTGTGTGTGTGTGTGTGTGTGTGTGTGTCCGCGTGTGATGACCAATCTCTGGTGGTTCTGTCACGTTGTACATCTGCCTAGCAACAGGCAGTAATATGGCTGATCAGGGCTGCAGGGCCCATTCCAGGGTCCTGATTATTGTAAGCTGTGATTCATCTCAACAATGGTGACCTCCTCTTCTCGGAAATACATTTTTAGACTCGTGTCTCTCTCCTCTCTATACCTTCTTGCGACCTTCACTGCCTCTCGGGAAAAACAGAGGAGACTGATTGTTGATGATGATACCCTGGAAAACAGTGACAATTATTACTGAGTGGAGAGTATCCTGGTTAAATAAAGTAAAATTAAAAAATAGTTTCCATAATGTATACTGTTAGCACTGTGCTGTTAGCGTGTCTGTCTGAACCAGCTTGTGTCCTTTATCTGTCGACGGCGTACTGTCTGTCTGTCTGTCGACGGTGTACTGTCTGTCTGTCTGTCGACGGTGTACTGTCTGTCTGTCTGCTGCTGTTGATGTGTAGGCTGACTGTAAGCACTGTCTGCTGTGTCCTGGGATTGTCCAAAATAACACCATATGCCCTATGGATCCTGGTCAAAAGGAGTGCACTATAAAGGGAATAGGGTGGCGTTTGGGCCTCAGGCCTGCTGTATGAGAGCCAGTCAGGGTCATCTGTGGCCCACAGCTAAGTGGTCCTCGGGGGCCTCAGACCTGCTGTATGAGAGCCAGTCAGGGTCATCTGTGGCCCACAGCTAACCGGTCCTCAGGGGCCTCAGCTGCCAGTGGAGGCCAGGAGAGTGTGTGTGTGTGTGTGTGTGTGTGTGTGTGTGTGTGTGTGTGTGTGTGTGTGTGTGTCTGTGTCTGTGTGTGTGTGTGTGTGTGTGTGTTTGTGAAGAGATGTAGTCAGAGCAGAGAGCTCCCAGCTGCCCGGCACTAGCCCCCAGGGACACACAAACACACACACGTCATTGGTCCAATGACTTCTGGTCTTTTCTGGCTATTGGAACATGTTTGGTCCAATGACTTCTGGTCTTTTCTGGCTATTGGAACGTGTTTGGTCCAATGACTTCTGGTCTTTTCTGGCTATTGGAACGTGTTTGGTCCAATGACCTCTGGTCTTTTCTGGCTATTGGAACGTGTTTGGTCCAATGACCTCTGGTCTTTTCTGGCTATTGGAACGTGTTTGGTCCAATGACCTCTGGTCTTTTCTGGCTATTGGAACGTGTTTGGTCCAATGACCTCTGGTCTTTTCTGGCTATTGGAACGTGTTTGGTCCAATGACTTCTGGTCTTTTCTGGCTATTGGAACATGTTTGGTCCAATGACTTCTGGTCTTTTCTCTCCTCCTCCCTTCGCTTTGTGTTTGCCTTTCCAATTAGGCCTCTGTTTTCCTAACCGTTTCTGTTGTTGTTATCCACAAGGTTAATAGTTTGACTCCGGCGAGAAATCTTGTTAATGTGTTTTTACAAAGGCGTTAAGGGTCTATGGTCTTGAAGTCTGTTTTGAAAATAAATATTCTCCCCCAATCCTCTACTGAGTTCAAAGTTATATAGCAGGGAGAATCATGTCCTGCATTAAGATTGCTTTACCACGTTCCCACTTCAAGGGTGTTACAGAACGCTTCAGACAGAACGCTTTATCAGGACTGTTGTGACAACGGTGACGCGTGTTCAGTTCAGTTCAAATCTGATAGTGCACTACTTTTACACAGGGCTCATAGGGCTTTGTTCAATAGTAGTGCACTACTTTTACACAGGGCTCATAGGGCTTTGTTCAATAGTAGTGCACTACTTTTACACAGGGCTCATAGGGCTGAGTTCAATAGTAGTGCACTACTTTTACACAGGGCTCATAGGGCTGAGTTCAACAGTAGTGAACGATATAGTGAATAGGGTGCCGTTTCAGACACAGACAGGGTACTCAGACAGGGTATTCAGACAGGGTATTCAGACAGGGTATTCAGACAGGGTACTCAGACAGGGTATTCAGACAGGGTAATCAGACAGGGTACTCAGACAGGGTATTCAGACAGGGTACTCAGACAGGGTATTCAGACAGGGTATTCAGACAGGGTACTCAGACAGGGTATTCAGACAGGGTAATCAGACAGGGTACTCAGACAGGGTATTCAGACAGGGTACTCAGACAGGGTACTCAGACAGGGTACACAGACAGGGTATTCAGACAGGGTATTCAGACAGGGTATTCAGACAGGGTACTCAGACAGGGTATTCAGACAGGGTATTCAGACAGGGTACTCAGACAGGGTACACAGACAGGGTATTCAGACAGGGTACTCAGACAGGGTATTCAGACAGGGTACTCAGACAGGGTATTCAGACAGGGTATTCAGACAGGGTATTCAGACAGGGTACTCAGACAGGGTACACAGACAGGGTCTCAGACAGGGTATTCAGACAGGGTACTCAGCCAGGGTATTCAGACAGGGTACTCAGACAGGGTACTCAGACAGGGTACTCAGACAGGGTACTCAGACATGGTACTCAGACAGGGTACTCAGACAGGGTATTCAGACAGGGTATTCAGACAGGGTATTCAGACAGGGTCTCAGACAGGCTACTCAGACAGGGTACTCAGACAGGGTACTCAGACAGGGTACTCAGACAGGGTACTCAGACAGGGTATTCAGACAGGGTCTCAGACAGGGTATTCAGACAGGGTATTCAGACAGGGTCTCAGACAGGGTATTCAGACAGGGTCTCAGACAGGGTATTCAGACAGGGTATTCAGACAGGGTATTCAGACAGGGTATTCAGACAGGGTACTCAGAGAGGGTATTTAGACAGGGTACTCAGACAGGGTACTCAGACAGGGTACTCAGACAGAGTATTCAGACAGAGTGGAGGATTACTTATTGTCTCTAGACAAGCATCACATTGATAAGAGCATAATCTGGAGGGAAAGCTTATGGTGAACAGCCAGGCTATTGTCAAACAAGAGAACTTACTAATACAACTAGATGGTTTCAGAGGGAGTTCATCACCCAGAGAGTTATAATACAACTAGATGGTTTCAGAGGGAGTTCATCGCCCAGAGAGTTATAATACAACTAGATGGTTTTAGAGGGAGTTCATCACCCAGAGAGTTATAATACAACTAGATGGTTTCAGAGGGAGTTCCTCACCCAGAGAGTTATAATACAACTAGATGGTTTCAGAGGGAGTTCCTCACCCAGAGAGTTATAATACAACTAGATGGTTTCAGAGGGAGTTCCTCACCCAGAGAGTTATAATACAACTAGATGGTTTTAGAGGGTTCGGTTTTAGTGACCGTCTGTCCCTGTGTTGGTGTCTGAGGGTGTAGTCAGAGGGTAGGTGGTGTGGGGTGTGCTTGGGTTACAGAATGTGTGAAGAGGGGCTGGGGAACGATCCCTCACATCACTCATCTCTTTGGCGGTCTGTCGGTGTGAAAACCCCTTTCAGCCAGCCAGCCAGCATATACCATCTCATCTCTCCTGAGCCTCATCAGCTTCCTCTGCCTCGCCACTTCCACACTCATTAAATATTCAACCACCAGTGTTGACAGGAAATAGGTTTTAAGAAATGTTAAATCCTCTCCTCCTTCTCCTCGTCCTCCTCTCATTCCCAGAGACAATACATTTTCTGTTCTGTCTGTCTCTGTCTGTCTCTGTCTGTATCGCTGTCTGTCTGTCTGTCTGTCTGTCTGTCTGTCTGTCTGTCTGTCTGTCTGTCTGTCTGTCTGTCTGTCTGTCTGTCTGTATGTCTGTCTGTCTGTCTGTCTATCTGGTTCTGTCTGTCGGTCTGTCTGTCGGTCTGTCTGTGTCTGTCTCTAACTGTCTCTGTCTGCCTGTCTCTGTCTGTCCTGTTTGTTTGATGTGAGGATAAGAGAGGAGGAGGAGAGAGAAGAGTAGAGGGGGAACAGAGGTACCAAGAGGATAAGAGAGGAGGAGGAGAGAGAAGAGTAGAGGGGGAACAGAGGTACCTAGAGGATAAGAGAGGAGGAGGAGAGAGAAGAGTAGAGGGGGAACAGAGGTACCAAGAGGATAAGAGAGGAGGAGGAGAGAGAAGAGTAGAGGGGGAACAGATGTACCTAGAGGATAAGAGAGGAGGAGGAGAGAGAAGAGTAGAGGGGGAACAGATGTACCTAGAGGATAAGAGAGGAGGAGGAGAGAGAAGAGTAGAGGGGGAACAGAGGTACCAAGAGGATAAGAGAGGAGGAGGAGAGAGAAGAGTAGAGGGGGAACAGAAGTACCTAGAGGATAAGAGAGGAGGAGGAGAGAGAAGAGTAGAGGGGGAACAGAGGTACCTAGAGGATAAGAGAGGAGGAGGAGAGAGAAGAGTAGAGGGGGAACAGAGGTACCTAGAGGATAAGAGAGGAGGAGGAGAGAGAAGAGGAGAGGGGGAACAGAGGTACCAAGAGGATAAGAGAGGAGGAGGAGAGGGGGCACAGAGGTACCTAGAGGATAAGAGAGGATGAGGAGAGAGAAGAGTAGAGGGGGAACAGATGTACCTAGAGGATAAGAGAGGAGGAGGAGAGAGAAGAGTAGAGGGGGAACAGAGGTACCTAGAGGTAGTGTAGGATGCATCCTAAATGGCACCCTATTCTCTATGCGGGCGCTAACCTATGTCTTACTGTATAAATTACCTCAGTCTGAAGGGATTGAGGAGGGAGAATGGTTATAGGATGTCAGACATTCCCAGCTCAGTGCTGGTTGAAATGGCACCCTATTCCCTATATAGTGCACTGCCTTTGACCAGGGCCCCCATAGGGAATAGGGTGCCATGCCAGACCTAGCAAGGAGATCTGAAAGTAGCCCAGAGGCTGGGAATGAAGACTGAGCACAAAGTTTGAGTCAAGACTGAACTGATGGCTCCCCCCAGAATCAGTTAAAATATGGAAGCAGCATTGGCTGGCTAAATTTCAAAATGGCTGACTGGCTGGGTATACCTCATGCCGACGCATGTCATCGGTCGGTGAACATTCTCCAGGAAGTGTTTTCCTGGAACCTGCTGTGTTGGGAGGCTGAAGCTGTGTCAACAGTGGCACCCTATTCCCTATGTAGTGTGCTAGGTCTGACCAGGGGCCATAAGGCACTACATAGGGAATAGGGTACCGTTTGGAATTCAGCCAGGCTGAGGCA
The DNA here is from genome assembly GCF_016432855.1 of Salvelinus namaycush. Classification (NCBI taxonomy): domain Eukaryota; kingdom Metazoa; phylum Chordata; class Actinopteri; order Salmoniformes; family Salmonidae; genus Salvelinus; species Salvelinus namaycush. Next base: position 1,447,596 of record NC_052329.1, read on the forward strand.
GGCTATTGAGTGTTGTATTTATGTTGGGGTTGGGGGAAGGCCTTGCTATTTATGTTGGGGTTGGGGGAAGGCCTTGCTATTTATGTTGGGGTTGGGGGGAGGCCTTGCTATTTATGTTGGGGTTGGGGGAAGGCCTTGCTATTTATGTTGGGGTTGGGGGGAGGCCTTGCTATTTATGTTGGGGTTGGGAGGTAGGCCTAGCAATTTACAGTGCCTTGTAAAAGTATTCATCCCCTTTGGCATTTTTCCTATTTTGTTGCATTACAACCTGGAATTTAAATCAATTTTTATTTGGATTTCATGTAATGGACATACACAAAATAGTTCAACATTTTTTTTTTTACAGAAAAGTGGTGTGTGCATATTTATTATCCCCCTTTGCTATGAAGCCCCTAAATAATATCTGGTGTAACCAATTACCTTCATAAGTCATATAATTAGTTAAATAAAGTCCACCTGTGTGCAATCTAAGTGTCACATGATCTGTCACATGATCTCAGTATATTTACACCTGTTCTGAAAGGCCCCAGAGTCTGCAACACCCCTAAGCAAGGGGCACCACCAAGCAAGCGGCACCATGAAGACCAAGGAGCTCTCCAAACAGGTCAGGGACAAAGTTGTGGAGAAGTACAGATCAGGGTTGGGTTATAAAACAATATCTGAAACTTTGAACATCCCACGGAGCACTATTAAATCCATTATTAAAAAATTGAAGGAATATCGCACCACAACAAACCTGCCAAGAGAGAGCCGCCCACCAAAAATCACGGACAAGGCATGGAGGGCATTAATCAGAGAGGCAACAAAGAGACCAAAGATAACCCTGCAGGAGCTGCAAAGCTCCACAGCGGAGATTGGAGTATCTGTCCATAGGACCACTTTAAGCCATACACTCCACAGAGCTGGGCTTTACGAAAGAGTGGCCAGAAAGAGTCAATGCTTAAAGAAAAAAGAAAAAAACACGTTTGGTGTTCACTAAAAGGCATGTGGGAGACTCCCCAAACATATGGAAGAAGGTACTCTGGTCAGATGAGACTAAAATTGAGCTTTTTGGCCATCAAGAAAAACGCTATATCTGGAGCAAACCCAACACCTCGCATCACCCAGAGAATACCATCCCCACAGTGAAGCATGGTGGTGGCAGCATCATGCTGTGGGGATGTTTTTCATTGGCAGGGACTGGGAAACTGGTCAGAATTGAAGGAATAATGGATGACGCTAAATACAGGGAAATTATTGAGGGAAACCTGTTTCAGTCTTCCAGAGATTTGAGACTGGGACGGAGGTTCACCTTCCAACAGGACAATGACCCTAAGCATACTGCTAAAGCAACACTTGAGTGGTTTAAGACATTTAAATTTCTTGGAATGGCCTAGTCAAAGCCCAGACCTCAATCCAATTGAGATTCTGTGGTATGACTTAAAGATTGCTGTACACCAGTGGAACCCATCCAACGTGAAGGAGCTGGAGCAGTTTTGCCTTGAAGAATGGGCAAAAATCCCAGTGGCTCGATGTGCCAAGCTTATAGAGACATACCCCAAGAGACTTGCAGCTGTAATTGCTGTAAAAGGTTACTCTACAAAGTATTAACTTTGAGGTTGTGAATAGTTATGCACGATCAAGTTTTCTGTTTATTTTCCTTATTTCTTGTTTGTTTCACAATAAAAAATATTTTGCATCTTCAAAGTGGGAGGCATGTTGTGTAAATCAAATGATACAAACCCCCCAAAATCTATTTTAATTCCAGGTTGTAAAGCAATAAAATAGGAAAAATGCCAAGGAGGTGGAATACTTTCACAAGCCACTGTATGTTGTGGTTGGGGGGAAGGTCTAGATATTTATGTTGGGGTTGGGGGGAAGGTCTAGATATTTATGTTGTGGTTGGGGGGAAGGTCTAGATATTTATGTTGTGGTTGGGGGGAAGGTCTAGATATTTATGTTGTGGTTGGGGGGAAGGTCTAGATATTTATGTTGTGGTTGGGGGGAAGGTCTAGATATTTATGTTGGGGTTGGGGGAAGGTCTAGATATTTATGTTGTGGTTGGGGGGAAGGTCTAGATATTTATGTTGTGGTTGGGGGGAAGGTCTAGATATTTATGTTGGGGTTGGGGGGAAGGTCTAGATATTTATGCTGGGGTTGGGGGAAGGTCTAGAAATTTATGTTGTGGTTGGGGGGAAGGTCTAGATATTTATGTTGTGGGGAAGGTCTAGATATTTATGTTGGGGTTGGGGGGAAGGTCTAGATATTTATGTTGGGGTTGGGGGGAAGGTCTAGATATTTATGTTGGGGTTGGGGGGAAGGTCTAGATATTTATGTTGGGGTTGGGGGGAAGGTCTAGATATTTATGTTGGGGTTGGGGGGAAGGTCTAGATATTTATGTTGGGGTTGGGGGGAGGTCTAGATATTTATGTTGGGGTTGGGGGGAAGGTCTAGATATTTATGTTGTGGTTGGGGGGAAGGTCTAGATATTTATGTTGTGGTTGGGGGGAAGGTCTAGATATTTATGTTGGGGGGAAGGTCTAGATATTTATGTTGGGGTTGGGGGGAAGTTCTAGATATTTATGTTGGGGGGAAGGTCTAGATATTTATGTTGGGGTTGGGGGGAAGTTCTAGATATTTATGTTGGGGGGAAGGTCTAGATATTTATGTTGGGGTTGGGGGGGAAGGTCTAGATATTTATGTTGGGGTTGGGGGGGAAGGTCTAGATATTTATGTTGTGGTTGGGGGGGAAGGTCTAGATATTTATGTTGTGGTTGGGGAGGAAGGTCTAGATATGTATGTTGGGGGGAAGGTCTAGATATTTATGTTGTGGTTGGGGGAAGGTCTAGATATTTATGTTGGGGTTGGGGGGGAAGGTCTAGATATTTATGTTGGGGTTGGGGGGGAAGGTCTAGATATTTATGTTGGGGTTGGGGGGAAGGTCTAGATATTTATGTTGTGGTTGGGGGGGAAGGTCTAGATATTTATGTTGGGGGGAAGGTCTAGATATTTATGTTGGGGGGAAGGTCTAGATATTTATGTTGTGGTTGGGGGGGAAGGTCTAGATATTTATGTTGGGGTTGGGGGGGAAGGTCTAGATATTTATGTTGTGGTTGGGGGGGAAGGTCTAGATATTTATGTTGTGGTTAGGGGGGAAGGTCTAGATATTTATGTTGGGGTTGGGGGGGAAGGTCTAGATATTTATGTTGTGGTTGGGGGGGAAGGTCTAGATATTTATGTTGGGGTTGGGGGGGAAGGTCTAGATATTTATGTTGTGGTTGGGGGGGAAGGTCTAGATATTTATGTTGGGGTTGGGGGGGAAGGTCTAGATATTTATGTTGTGGTTGGGGGGGAAGGTCTAGATATTTATGTTGGGGGAAGGTCTAGATATTTATGTTGGGGTTGGGGGGGAAGGTCTAGATATTTATGTTGGGGTTGGGGGGGAAGGTCTAGATATTTATGTTGGGGTTGGGGGGAAGGTCTAGATATTTATGTTGTGGTTGGGGGAAGGTCTAGATATTTATGTTGTGGTTGGGGGGGAAGGTCTAGATATTTATGTTGTGGTTGGGGGGAATGTCTAGATATTTATGTTGGGGTTGGGGGAAGGTCTAGATATTTATGTTGGGGTTGGGGGGAAGGTCTAGATATTTATGTTGTGGTTGGGGGGAAGGTCTAGATATTTATGTTGTGGTTGGGGGAAGGTCTAGATATTTATGTTGTGGTTGGGGGGAAGGTCTAGATATTTATGTTGTGGTTGGGGGGAAGGTCTAGATATTTATGTTGTGGTTGGGGGAAGGTCTAGATATTTATGTTGGGGTTGGGGGAAGGTCTAGATATTTATGCTGGGGTTGGGGGGAAGGTCTAGATATTTATGTTGTGGTTGGGGGGAAGGTCTAGATATTTATGTTGGGGGGAAGGTCTAGATATTTATGTTGTGGTTGGGGGGGAAGGTCTAGATATTTATGTTGGGGTTGGGGGGAAGGTCTAGATATTTATGTTGTGGTTGGGGGGGAAGGTCTAGATATTTATGTTGGGGGGGAAGGTCTAGATATTTATGTTGTGGTTGGGGGGAAGGTCTAGATATTTATGTTGGGGTTGGGGGGAAGGTCTAGATATTTATGTTGGGGGGAAGGTCTAGATATTTATGTTGTGGTTGGGGGAAGGTCTAGATATTTATGTTGTGGTTGGGGGGAAGGTCTAGATATTTATGTTGTGGTTGGGGGGGAAGGTCTAGATATTTATGTTGTGGTTGGGGGGGATGGTCTAGATATTTATGTTGGGGTTGTGGGGAAGGTCTAGATATTTATGTTGGGGTTGGGGGGGAAGGTCTAGATATTTATGTTGTGGTTGGGGGGGAAGGTCTAGATATTTATGTTGGGGTTGGGGGGGAAGGTCTAGATATTTATGTTGGGGTTGGGGGGAAGGTCTAGATATTTATGTTGGGGGAAGGTCTAGATATTTATGTTGTGGTTGGGGGGGAAGGTCTAGATATTTATGTTGTGGTTGGGGGGGAAGGTCTAGATATTTATGTTGTGGTTGGGGGGAAGGTCTAGATATTTATGTTGTGGTTGTGGGGAAGGTCTAGATATTTATGTTGTGGGGAAGGTCTAGATATTTATGTTGTGGTTAGGGGGGAAGGTCAAGATATTTATGTTGGGGGAAGGTCTAGATATTTATGTTGGGGTTGGGGGGAAGGTCTAGATATTTATGTTGTGGTTAGGGGGGAAGGTCTAGATATTTATGTTGGGGTTGGGGGGAAGGTCTAGATATTTATGTTGGGGGGAAGGTCTAGATATTTATGTTGTGGTTGGGGGGAAGGTCTAGATATTTATGTTGGGGGGAAGGTCTAGATATTTATGTTGGGGTTGGGGGGAAGGTCTAGATATTTATGTTGGGGTTGGGGGGAAGGTATAGATATTTATGTTGGGGTTGGGGGGAAGGTCTAGATATTTATGTTGTGGTTGGGGGGAATGTCTAGATATTTATGTTGGGGGGAAGGTCTAGATATTTATGTTGGGGTTGGGGGGAAGGTCTAGATATTTATGTTGGGGTTGGGATGGGAGAAGGAGATGGGTTGGGGGGGGGGGGGGGGGGGGGGGATTGGTTGGGGAGGGCTAGCTCTCTGTGTTTTTATAGGAGGCTGGAGGCTTGTAGAATGCAGGCAGAGCTGTTGGGATCAGCTTTAACGTGGCATCCTGAGCCTATTTCACATTTATCAGTTAGAAAGTATTTCCCCCGGGCCATTTTAATCCACAAGTCAGCGATTTTAAGTTTTTCATCCATGTTTTGCTGATGTATTGTTTAACTATTGTCAGTTGAAGGTTGAACCCACTTTGTGACCAAATCATAACCCTGTATCTTCCTCTATAGACAGTCACCGTGATATACTCTCTCTCTCACAGTGTTGCAGGATTTTCCCCTGCTGTGTTTAGTTGTTTTAGTTTATACACAGTCTATAAAATACTCTTCAAAGTATTATCTTAAATTGAGTATGGATTTCTGTTTGACGAAGCCAAGTTCATAACACAATTTACCACTGTGTTAACGTATTAGTTTATACTTTAGGGATTGCTCCCCAATCATTTTCTAAGGTTGGAGGTTTAAGAACTTTGCATTAACCGACCCACTATGAAAGATTACTCAGGTGTAGTCATTGCAAGGTAATTTGATCCTGCGTTGTAGGATGAGGAATCCAAATCATCCAGCTCTCATGTAGTAATAAGCTGTCCGGGCCATCGAGAAATGCTCTTTCTATTTCCCAGTAAATGAAGACCTCTTCCTTTTTGCTGTTCCCAGCCCTGCTATTGAAATACGACGCTTCATACTGCTCTCCTCAGAGAGGCGGGGGTGGTGGTGGGGGGGCTATTATTTTCATAACAATAAGTCATAATTTGGGAGGCTGGAGGTGAGCAGTGCCTTTCATTTCATAAGTAGTCCTCCATTTTCTCTCTTCAAGGACTTTACCTCCCGCCGTGTTTTTTTCCATTAACAAATTAATGACCCACAGCTGAGAGAGACATCCACTGTGAGGGGTGGAGGGCTGAGGTGTGGCGATAGTATATCTCCTCCCTAAATGAAATGGTTTTAGCTCCCAGGCCTGTGGAGCTGTTACGAGATAGCTGGATGTTTTCAACACGATCTACCTATAAATGCTTCTCAACAACTCTTGTTGCCCCCCCCCCAGGGCTTTTGTTTTCCTCTCAGATGAATGTGAAAAATGTGTAGATCGATACAAACATGCTTTCAGTTTTGGACCTGAAGCACCTGTCCTCACATGGTTTGGTGTCTGTCTGTCTGTCTGGTGTCTGTCTGTCTGTCTGTCTGGTGTCTGTCTGTCTGGTTTGGTGTCTGTCTGTCTGTCTCCCCTCAGGTGTATCTGGAGTGGTCCACACACCTCTACTGTCTGTTGTGGACCTCTCCTCACATCTCTACTGTCTGTTGTTGACCTCTCCTCACATCTCTACTGTCTGTTGTTGACCTCTCCTCACATCTCTACTGTCTGTTGTTGACCTCTCCTCACATCTCTACTGTCTGTTGTTGACCTCTCCTCACATCTCTACTGTCTGTTGTTGACCTCTCCTCACATCTCTACTGTCTGTTGTTGACCTCTCATCACATCTCTATTGTCTGTTGTTGACCTCTCCTCACATCTCTACTGTTTGTTGTTGACCTCTCATCATACCTGTCAGTCCCATGGATAACTCTCTCTACGTTGTGTGTCTGTTCCTCTGTAGGTGCGTCTGGAGTGGCCCACAGACCTGGCTGTCAGTCCCATGGATAACTCTCTGTACGTCCTGGATAACAATGTGGTACTGCAGATCTCTGAGAACCACCAGGTGAGGAAACAAAACACTTAACACTAGACTGTACTATACTAGACTTTACTTGAAAATATTGTGATATGTGGTTGTTTTACCTACGTAAGTTGAATACATTGACCGTAGTTGAATACACTGATTGTAATGTCCTCTGGATAAGAGTATTGGACCGTCTGATACATTTAAATGATTAAAATGTCAAATGTAACCACCAGGTGCGTATCGTGGCAGGGAGGCCCATGCACTGCCAGGTACCCGGCCTGGATCACTTCCTGGTCAGCAAGGTGGCCGTCCACGCCACCCTGGTGTCTGCCAACGCTCTCGCCATCTCTCACAATGGCATCCTGTATATCTCTGAGTCAGACGAGAAGAAGATCAACCGTGTGAGACAGGTGAGATAGAGAAACAACTTCTTACTTTTACCTGGACTTACCTGGGTCATCATACCTGGACTTATCTGGGTCATCATACCTGGACTTGTCTGGGTCATCATACCTGGACTTATCTGGGTCATCATACCTGGACTTATCTGGGTCCATCATACCTGGACTTACCTGGGTCCATCATACCTGGACTTGTCTGGGTCATCATACCTGGACTTATCTGGGTCCATCATACCTGGACTTACCTGGGTCCATCATACCTGGATTTACCTGGGTCTTCATACCAGGACGTATCTGGGTCTTCATACCTGGACTTATCTGGGTCATCATACCTGGACTTATCTGGGTCATCATACCTGGACTTGTCTGGGTCATCATACCTGGACTTCCCCGGGTCATCATACCTGGACTTCCCCGGGTCATCATACCTGGACTTCCCCGGGTCATCATACCTGGACTTATCTGGGTCATCATACCTGGACTTATCTGGGTCATCATACCTGGACTTATCTGGGTCCATCATACCTGGACTTACCTGGGTCATCATACCTGATTTTACCCAGTCTCACAAGATAACCCTTTATAATCTGTTATAATCTCAACCCAGCACAGCCAGAAGATGACTGGCCACCCCTCATAGCCTGGTTCCTCTCTAGGTTTCTTCCTAAGTTCCTGCCTTTCTAGGGAGTTTTTCCTAGCCACCGTGCTTCTACACCTGCATTGCTTGCTGTTTGGGGGTTTTAGGTTGGATTTCTGTACAGCACTTTGATATCTCAGCTGATGTAAAAAGGGCTTTATCAATACATTAGATTGATTGATTGATTACCTAGACTACTGTTTTACTTTTTTACTTTTTTACTTGCAATGATCATGATCGTTGAACGCACTGTAATACTCTCTGTCCGGGACAAGACGGAGAATCTTTTACTCGCATGTAAACATTTCCTGTAAATTTCAGGTGTCCACCAACGGAGAGATTTCATTGGTGGCCGGGGCGCCCAGCGGCTGTGACTGTAATAACGACGCTAACTGTGACTGTTACTCCGGCGACGATGGCTACGCAAAAGATGCCAAAGTCAACGCCCCGTCGTCATTGGCTGTCTCCCCCGATGGTGAACTCTTCATCGCCGACCTTGGCAACATCCGTATTCGTTCCGTCCGACGGAACAAGCCTTACCTGAACCCACTCAGCATGTACGAGGTCTCCTCCCCCATTAGCGATGAACTCTATCTCTTTGACTCCAATGGTAGTCACATCTATACTCAGAGTCTGACCACTGGGGATGACCTCTATAACCTGACCTACTCTGGAGAGGGAGACCTGGCCAGCATCACCGATCAGAACAACAACATAGTGACCATCAGGTGTGTCCTGCTTTTATCTATTCATCTATCTATGTTATTGCTACGCTAGTCTGTTATTTTACTAATTCAATTGTTATCTTAGTTTTATGTTTGTCTAGAAAACATATAGTTTTTTTTCTTTTTCACCTTTTATTCGTTTATTTGTTAAGCACTTTGAACTTCATTTGTTGTCAGAAATATGCTATATACACTGTACATGAAGTTTGATGAATTAATTGATTGATTGATTGATCAGGAGGGATACAACAGGCATGCCTCTGTGGTTGATGGTGCCTGATGGACAGACTTTCTGGTTCACCATTGGGACCAACAACGCCCTGAAAACCATCGCTGCTCAGGGGCAGGAGCTGGCTAT
>NC_052329.1:1461495-1493995 GCF_016432855.1 Salvelinus namaycush
GATTTGTGCTCAAAGGTCAGACCAAATCAAATCAAATTGTATTGGTCACATACGCATGGTTAGCAGATGTTATTGCGAGTGTAGCGAAATGCTTGTCAGTGTAGGTCAGTGTGGGACCTGAGGGTCTAAGGTCAGACCATTAGGTCAGTGTGGGACCTGAGGGTCTAAGGTCCAACCACTAGGTCAGAGTGGGACCTGAGGGTCTAAGGTCCAACCATTAGGTCAGAGTGGAACCTGAGGGTGAAAGGTCAGACCATTAGGTCAGTGTGGGACCTGAGTGTCTAAGGTCCAACCATTAGGTCAGTGTGGGACCTGAGGGTCTAAGGTTCAACCATTAGGTCAGTGTGGGACCTGAGGGTCAAAGGTCAGACCATTAGGTCAGAGTGGGACATGAGGGTCAAAGGTCAGACCATTAGGTCAGTGTGGGACCTGAGGGTCAAAGGTCAGACCATTAGGTCAGAGTGGAACCTGAGGGTGAAAGGTCAGACCATTAGGTCAGTGTGGGACCTGAGTGTCTAAGGTCCAACCATTAGGTCAGTGTGGGACCTGAGGGTCTAAGGTTCAACCATTAGGTCAGTGTGGGACCTGAGGGTCAAAGGTCAGACCATTAGGTCAGAGTGGGACATGAGGGTCAAAGGTCAGACCATTAGGTCAGTGTGGGACCTGAGGGTCAAAGGTCAGACCATTAGGTCAGAGTGGAACCTGAGGGTGAAAGGTCAGACCATTAGGTCAGAGTGGAACCTGAGGGTGAAAGGTCAGACCATTAGGTCAGAGTGGAACCTGAGTGTCTAAGAAACCAAACACAAAGGACCGCAGAGAGAGCAATTAAAGACATCTGCTGCACTATGCCTTCTCTGCCTTCATCCCAAATGGCACCCTATTCCCTACATAGTGCACTACTTTTGACCAGTGCCTATTGGTCTCACCATTTCTGGCTGCTATGCCAGAACTGTATTTTCTTTGACATTTTAGCGTACTGGCCAACAGTGACCTCCTAATGTTGTTGTGGTAATGATAAGCGCCGGTGCTTAAGGGTTATACTGTAAATGTATTAAATCAGAGGGAGATTGTTTAAAGGTTATACTATCAATGTATTAATTCAGAAGGATATTGTTTAAAGGTTATACTATCAATGTATTAATTCAGAGGGAGATTGTTTAAAGGTTATACAATCAATGTATTAATTCAGAGGGAGATTGTTTAAAGGTTATACAATCAATGTATTAAATCAGAGGGAGATTGTTTAAGCTGCCTAATTGTTATTTTCTTTGAGGATCTAAAAGAGAACAGATTTTTTTTTTCTTCATTGCTTTCATTCTGACCCAGTAACACTAGGACTAAAGCTTCCGCTAATTCTCATATAAAGCAACAACTATGAATTTAGCCAGTGGGTAGAGACAGGGGTTTACACGAGGACTAAAGCTTCTGCCAGCTGGATACATTCCAAAAAGAATTATACTATATTATAATATATACTATATTATATAGTATACTATATTGTACTATATACTATATTATACTATATAATATATTATATACTATACTATATATACTATATACTATATTATACTATATACTATATTATACTGTATCCTATATTATATACTATACTATATATACTATATACTATATTATACACTATTCAATCAATCAATCAATCAAGTTTATTTTATATAGCCCTTCGTACATCAGCTAATATCTCGAAGTGCTGTACAGAAACCCAGCCTAAAACCCCAAACAGCAAGCAATGCAGGTGTAGAAGCACGGTGGCTAGGAAAAACTCCCTAGAAAGGCCAAAACCTAGGAAGAAACCTAGAGAGGAGCCAGGCTATGAGGGGTGGCCAGTCCTCTTCTGGCTGTGCCGGGTGGAGATTATAACAGAACTATGCCAAGATGTTCAAAAATGTTCATAAGTGACAAGCATGGTCAAATAATAATCATGAATAATTTTCAGTTGGCTTTTCATAGCCGATCATTAAGAGTTGAAAAACAACAGGTCTGGGACAGGTGGCGGTTCCATAACTGCAGGCAGAACAGTTGAAACTGGAATAGCAGCAAGGCCAGGCGGACTGGGGACAGCAAGGAGTCATCATGCCCGGTAGTCCTGACGTATGGTCCTAGGGCTCAGGTCCTCCGAGAGAAAGAAAGAGAGAAGGAGAAAATTAGAGAGAGCCAAGATTTTCAAAATGTTCATAAATGACAAGCATGGTCAAATAATAATCAGGAATAAATGTCAGTTGGCTTTTCATAGCCGATCATTAAGAGTTGAAAGCAGCAGGTCTGGGACAGGTAGGGGTTCCATAACCGCAGGCAGAACAGTTGAAACTGGAATAGCAGCAAGGCCAGGCGGACTGGGGACAGCAAGGAGTCATCATGCCCGGTAGTCCTGACACTATTATATACTATACTATATACTATACTATATTATACTATATTATATACCAAACTATGTTATATACTACACCATATTAAACTATATACTATATTATATACTATAATATACTATATACTATATTATATACTATACTATATTATATACTATGTTATATTATACTATATACTTTACTACACTGCTCAAAAAAATAAAGGGAACACTTAAACAACACAATGTAACTCCAAGTCAATCACACTTCTGTGAAATCAAACTGTCCACTTAGGAAGCAACACTGATTGACAATACATTTTACATGCTGTTGTGCAAATGGAATAGACAACAGGTGGAAATTATAGGCAATTAGCAAGACACCCCCAATAAAGGAGTGGTTCTGCAGGTGGTGACCACAGACCATTTCTCTGTTCCTATGCTTCCTGGCTGATGTTTTGGTCACTTTTGAATGCTGGCGGTGCTTTCACTCTAGTGGTAGCATGAGACGGAGTCTACAACCCACACAAGTGGCTCAGGTAGTGCAGCTCATCCAGGATGGCACATCAATGCGAGCTGTGGCAAGAAGGTTTGCTGTGTCTGTCAGCGTAGTGTCCAGAGCATGGAGGCGCTACCAGGAGACAGGCCAGTACATCAGGAGACGTGGAGGAAGCCGTAGGAGGGCAACAACCCAGCAGCAGGACCGCTACCTCCGCCTTTGAGCAGGAGGAGCACTGCCAGAGCCCTGCAAAATGACCTCCAGCAGGCCACAAATGTGCATGTGTCTGCTCAAACGGTCAGAAACAGACTCCATGAGGGTGGTATGAGGGCCCGACGTCCACAGGTGGGGGTTGTGCTTACAGCCCAACACCGTGCAGGACGTTTGGCATTTGCCAGAGAACACCAAGATTGGCAAATTCGCCACTGGCGCCCTGTGCTCTTCACAGATGAAAGCAGGTTCACACTGAGCACGTGACAGACGTGACAGAGTCTGGAGACGCCGTGGAGAACGTTCTGCTGCCTGCAACATCCTCCAGCATGACCGGTTTGGCGGTGGGTCAGTCATGGTGTGGGGTGGCATTTCTTTGGGGAGCCGCACAGCCCTCCATGTGCTCGCCAGAGGTAGCCTGACTGCCATTAGGTACCGAGATGAGATCCTCAGACCCCTTGTGAGACCATATGCTGGTGCGGTTGGCCCTGGGTTCCTCCTAATGCAAGACAATGCTAGACCTCATGTGGCTGGAGTGTGTCAGCAGTTCCTGCAAGAGGAAGGCATTGATGCTATGGACCGCCCGTTCCCCAGACCTGAATCCAATTGAGCACATCTGGGACATCATGTCTCGCTCCATCCACCAACGCCACGTTGCACCACAGACTGTCCAGGAGTTGGCGGATGCTTTAGTCCAGGTCTGGGAGGAGATGCCTCAGGAGAGCATCCGCCACCTCATCAGGAGCATGCCCAAGCGTTGTAGGGAGGTCATACAGGCACGTGGAGGCCACACACACTACTGAGCCTCATTTTGACTTGTTTTAAGGACATTACATCAAAGTTGGATCAGCCTGTAGTGTGGTCTTCCACTTTAATTTGGAGTGTGACTCCAAATCCAGACCTCCATGGGTTGATAAATTTGATTTCCATTGATAATTTTTGTGTGATTTTGTTGTCAGCACATTCAACTATGTAAAGAAAAAAGTATTTAATAAGAATATTTCATTCATTCAGATCTAGGATGTGTTATTTTAGTGTTCCCTTTATTGTTTTGAGCAGTGTATATTATATACTATACTATTTTATATACTATGCTATATTATACTATATACTATATTCTATACTTTACTATATTATATACTATATTATATACTATACTATATTGTATCTCATGCATTTCACCACTATCCACTACCCTTGTCCCAGCTCCCTCCATCCCCAGTCTCCCTGGCCCTTGTCCCAGCTCCCTCCATCCCCAGTCTCCCTGGCCCTACTGGCTCAGTGGTGAAACCAGAGAACTGGACCTACTGGCTCAATGGTGACACCAGAGAACTGGACCTACTGGCTCATTGACTAGTGTTTCTGGCTTCAACCCTGTAATTGACAGGAGAGAGATATGTGTGTCCCAAATGACACCATATCCCTTTATAGTGCAGATAACAGCAGAGGTCAGACAACCAGCTAGTGTTCAGTACTCTGTATGTAACCCTAGAGTGTTCAGTACTCTGTATGTAACCCTAGAGTGTTCAGTACTCTGTATGTAACCCTAGAGTGTTCAGTACTCTGTATGTAACCCTAGAGTGTTCAGTACTCCGTATGTAACCCTAGAGTGTTCAGTACTCTGTATGTAACCCTAGAGTGTTCAGTACTCTGTATGTAACCCTAGAGTGTTCAGTACTCTGTATGTAACCCTAGAGTGTTCAGTACTCTGTATGTAACCCTAGAGTGTTCAGTACTCCGTATGTAACCCTAGAGTGTTCAGTACTCCGTATGTAACCCTAGAGTGTTCAGTACTCCGTATGTAACCCTAGAGTGTTCAGTACTCTGTATGTAACCCTAGAGTGTTCAGTACTCCGTATGTAACCCTAGAGTGTTCAGTACTCTGTATGTAACCCTAGAGTGTTCAGTACTCTGTATGTAACCCTAGAGTGTTCAGTACTCCGTATGTAACCCTAGAGTGTTCAGTACTCTGTATGTAACCCTAGAGTGTTCAGTACGAGTGAAGATAATCATTATCACCCCAGAATCTCAACTCCACTAGTCTTCATTTATCTGAAGGATATGACTCTTCTCCCACTCTCCATGTGGGATATTTGATATCAACCGAGGAAGTGCTGAGGGAACTATAGAGACTGTTCCCTGTTAATCTCATTTATTAACCTGTGCTATGTTAGTTATTACAGCATGCAACAAAACACTGTCTGTTCCCAAACGGTACCCTATTCTCTAAATAGTGCACTACTTTGATCAGAGCTCTACAGGCCCTGGTGAAAAGTACAGAATAGGGTGCTATTTAGGGGACACACTGTCCTCAACTACAGGTAGTATTCTGCTCTCCCGTCTGTATTCACAGCCACAGATAAACGTCCTCATCCCCAGTCTCCCGTCTGTATTCACAGCCACAGATAAACGTCCTCATCCCCAGTCTCCCGTCTGTATTCACAGCCACAGATAAACGTCCTCATCCCCAGTCTCCCGTCTGTATTCACAGCCACAGATAAACGTCCTCATCCCCAAGTCTCCCGTCTGTATTCACAGCCACAGATAAACGTCCTCATCCCCAAGTCTCCCGTCTGTATTCACAGCCACAGATAAACGTCCTCATCCCCAGTCTCCCGTCTGTATTCACAGCCACAGATAAACGTCCTCATCCCCAAGTCTCCCGTCTGTATTCACAGCCACAGATAAACGTCCTCATCCCCAAGTCTCCCGTCTGTATTCACAGCCACAGATAAACGTCCTCATCCCCAGTCTCCCGTCTGTATTCACAGCCACAGATAAACGTCCTCATTCTAAGTAATGTACCATTCACTCACTCTAACGTTGTGGAGGACTGACAGACTGATGTGCTCTGCTACTCGGGGACCAAGGAGGCCGTCAGACCACTCCTGTTCTCTACTGTACACGACCAACCCAAATGATTTGCAAAGCGGGGAAACTAACGTTGTGACTTTGACAGCGTGTGTGTGCACGCGTGTGTGTGTGTGTGTGTGTGTGCACGCGTGTGTGTGTGTGCACGCGTGTGTGTGTGTGTGAGTCACTCAGCGCTCATATTTCATAGACTGTGTATTGTAACGAGATTACATTTATATCACTAATCTTTCAAGATAACAACTCCTGTCTAAAAGTGAAGAAAAGGTGATTTCTCACCTTGCTGCAGTGAGTGTTGTATTACACATTCATATTCTCTCTGTGTTCCTGCTTTTCCCCCAGAAACATCACTGGTATGTAGAGAGGACTGTCTAGCCTACCACTGTTATGTAGAGAGGACTGTCTAGCCTACCACTGTTATGTAGAGAGGACTGTCTAGCCTACCACTGTTATGTAGAGAGGACTGTCTATCCTACCACTGTTATGTAGAGAGGACTGTCTATCCTACCACTGTTATGTAGAGAGGACTGTCTATCCTACCACTGTTATGTAGAGAGGACTGTCGATCCTACCACTGTTATGTAGAGAGGACTGTCTAGCCTACCACTGTTATGTAGAGAGGACTGTCTATCCTACCACTGTTATGTAGAGAGGACTGTCTATCCTACCACTGTTATGTAGAGAGGACTGTCTATCCTACCACTGTTATGTAGAGAGGACTGTCTATCCTACCACTGTTATGTAGAGAGGACTGTCTAGCCTACCACTGTTATATAGAGAGGACTGTCGATCCTACCACTGTTATGTAGAGAGGACTGTCTATCCTACCACTGTTATGTAGAGAGGACTGTCTATCCTACCACTGTTATGTAGAGAGGACTGTCGATCCTACCACTGTTATGTAGAGAGGACTGTCTAGCCTACCACTGTTATGTAGAGAGGACTGTCTAGCCTACCACTGTTATGTAGAGAGGACTGTCGATCCTACCACTGTTATGTAGAGAGGACTGTCTAGCCTACCACTGTTATGTAGAGAGGACTGTCTAGCCTACCACTGTTATGTAGAGAGGACTGTCGATCCTACCACTGTTATGTAGAGAGGACTGTCTATCCTACCACTGTTATGTAGAGAGGACTGTCGATCCTACCACTGTTATGTAGAGAGGACTGTCGATCCTACCACTGTTATGTAGAGAGGACTGTCTATCCTACCACTGTTATGTAGAGAGGACTGTCGATCCTACCACTGTTATGTAGAGAGGACTGTCGATCCTACCACTGTTATGTAGAGAGGACTGTCTAGCCTACCACTGTTATGTAGAGACGACTGTCTAGCCTACCACTGTTATGTAGAGAGGACTGTCTAGCCTACCACTGTTATGTAGAGAGGACTGTCTAGCCTACCACTGTTATGTAGAGAGGACTGTCTAGCCTACCACTGTTATGTAGAGAGGACTGTCGATCCTACCACTGTTATGTAGAGAGGACTGTCTAGCCTACCACTGTTATGTAGAGACGACTGTCTAGCCTACCACTGTTATGTAGAGAGGACTGTCTAGCCTACCACTGTTATGTAGAGAGGACTGTCGATCCTACCACTGTTATGTAGAGAGGACTGTCTAGCCTACCACTGTTATGTAGAGAGGACTGTCTAGCCTACCACTGTTATGTAGAGAGGACTGTCTAGCCTACCACTGTTATGTAGAGAGGACTGTCTAGCCTACCACTGTTATGTAGAGAGGACTGTCTAGCCTACCACTGTTATGTAGAGAGGACTGTCTAGCCTACCACTGTTATGTAGAGAGGACTGTCTAGCCTACCACTGTTATGTAGAGAGGACTGTCTATCCTACCACTGTTATGTAGAGAGGACTGTCTAGCCTACCACTGTTATGTAGAGAGGACTGTCTATCCTACCACTGTTATGTAGAGAGGACTGTCGATCCTACCACTGTTATGTAGAGAGGACTGTCGATCCTACCACTGTTATGTAGAGAGGACTGTCGATCCTACCACTGTTATGTAGAGAGGACTGTCTAGCCTACCACTGTTATGTAGAGAGGACTGTCTAGCCTACCACTGTTATGTAGAGAGGACTGTCTAGCCTACCACTGTTATGTAGAGACGACTGTCTAGCCTACCACTGTTATGTAGAGAGGACTGTCTATCCTACCACTGGTATGTAGAGAGGACTTTCTAGCCTACCACTGTTATGTAGAGACGACTGTCTAGCCTACCACTGTTATGTAGAGACGACTGTCTATCCTACCACTGTTATGTAGAGAGGACTGTCTATCCTACCACTGTTATGTAGAGAGGACTGTCTATCCTACCACTGTTATGTAGAGAGGACTGTCTAGCCTACCACTGTTATGTAGAGAGGACTGTCTAGCCTACCACTGTTATGTAGAGAGGACTGTCGATCCTACCACTGTTATGTAGAGAGGACTGTCTAGCCTACCACTGTTATGTAGAGAGGACTGTCTAGCCTACCACTGTTATGTAGAGAGGACTGTCTAGCCTACCACTGTTATGTAGAGAGGACTGTCTAGCCTACCACTGTTATGTAGAGAGGACTGTCGATCCTACCACTGTTATGTAGAGAGGACTGTCTAGCTTACCACTGTTATGTAGAGACGACTGTCTAGCCTACCACTGTTATGTAGAGAGGACTGTCTATCCTACCACTGTTATGTAGAGAGGACTGTCTAGCCTACCACTGTTATGTAGAGAGGACTGTCTAGCCTACCACTGTTATGTAGAGAGGACTGTCTAGCCTACCACTGTTATGTAGAGAGGACTGTCTAGCCTACCACTGTTATGTAGAGAGGACTGTCGATCCTACCACTGTTATGTAGAGAGGACTGTCTATCCTACCACTGTTATGTAGAGAGGACTGTCTAGCCTACCACTGTTATGTAGAGAGGACTGTCTAGCCTACCACTGTTATGTAGAGAGGACTGTCTAGCCTACCACTGTTATGTAGAGAGGACTGTCGATCCTACCACTGTTATGTAGAGAGGACTGTCTAGCCTACCACTGTTATGTAGAGAGGACTGTCTAGCCTACCACTGTTATGTAGAGAGGACTGTCTAGCCTACCACTGTTATGTAGAGAGGACTGTCTAGCCTACCACTGTTATGTAGAGAGGACTGTCGATCCTACCACTGTTATGTAGAGAGGACTGTCTAGCCTACCACTGTTATGTAGAGACGACTGTCTAGCCTACCACTGTTATGTAGAGAGGACTGTCTATCCTACCACTGTTATGTAGAGAGGACTGTCTAGCCTACCACTGTTATGTAGAGAGGACTGTCTAGCCTACCACTGTTATGTAGAGAGGACTGTCTAGCCTACCACTGTTATGTAGAGAGGACTGTCTAGCCTACCACTGTTATGTAGAGAGGACTGTCTAGCCTACCACTGTTATGTAGAGAGGACTGTCGATCCTACCACTGTTATGTAGAGAGGACTGTCTATCCTACTACTGTTATGTAGAGAGGACTGTCTAGCCTACCACTGTTATGTAGAGAGGACTGTCTAGCCTACCACTGTTATGTAGAGAGGACTGTCTAGCCTACCACTGTTATGTAGAGAGGACTGTCGATCCTACCACTGTTATGTAGAGAGGACTGTCGATCCTACCACTGTTATGTAGAGAGGACTGTCTATCCTACCACTGTTATGTAGAGAGGACTGTCTAGCCTACCACTGTTATGTAGAGAGGACTGTCTAGCCTACCACTGGTATGTAGAGAGGACTGTCGATCCTACCACTGTTATGTAGAGAGGACTGTCTAGCCTACCACTGTTATGTAGAGAGGACTGTCTAGCCTACCACTGGTATGTAGAGAGGACTGTCTAGCCTACCACTGTTATGTAGAGAGGACTGTCTATCCTACCACTGGTATGTAGAGAGGACTGTCTATCCTACCACTGTTATGTAGAGAGGACTGTCTAGCCTACCACTGGTATGTAGAGAGGACTGTCTAGCCTACCACTGGTATGTAGAGAGGACTGTCTATCCTACCACTGTTATGTAGAGAGGACTGTCTAGCCTACCACTGGTATGTAGAGAGGGCTGTCTATCCTACCACTGTTATGTAGAGAGGACTGTCTAGCCTACCACTGTTATGTAGAGAGGACTGTCTAGCCTACCACTGTTATGTAGAGAGGACTGTCTAGCCTACCACTGTTATGTAGAGACGACTGTCTAGCCTACCACTGTTATGTAGAGAGGACTGTCTATCCTACCACTGGTATGTAGAGAGGACTGTCTAGCCTACCACTGTTATGTAGAGAGGATTGTCTATCCTACCACTGTTATGTAGAGACGACTGTCTATCCTACCACTGTTATGTAGAGAGGACTGTCGATCCTACCACTGTTATGTAGAGAGGACTGTCTATCCTACCACTGTTATGTAGAGAGGACTGTCTAGCCTACCACTGTTATGTAGAGAGGACTGTCTAGCCTACCACTGTTATGTAGAGAGGACTGTCGATCCTACCACTGTTATGTAGAGAGGACTGTCTAGCCTACCACTGTTATGTAGAGAGGACTGTCTAGCCTACCACTGTTATGTAGAGAGGACTGTCTAGCCTACCACTGTTATGTAGAGAGGACTGTCTAGCCTACCACTGTTATGTAGAGAGGACTGTCGATCCTACCACTGTTATGTAGAGAGGACTGTCTAGCCTACCACTGTTATGTAGAGACGACTGTCTAGCCTACCACTGTTATGTAGAGAGGACTGTCTATCCTACCACTGTTATGTAGAGAGGACTGTCTAGCCTACCACTGTTATGTAGAGAGGACTGTCTAGCCTACCACTGTTATGTAGAGAGGACTGTCTAGCCTACCACTGTTATGTAGAGAGGACTGTCTAGCCTACCACTGTTATGTAGAGAGGACTGTCGATCCTACCACTGTTATGTAGAGAGGACTGTCTATCCTACCACTGTTATGTAGAGAGGACTGTCTAGCCTACCACTGTTATGTAGAGAGGACTGTCTAGCCTACCACTGTTATGTAGAGAGGACTGTCTAGCCTACCACTGTTATGTAGAGAGGACTGTCGATCCTACCACTGTTATGTAGAGAGGACTGTCTAGCCTACCACTGTTATGTAGAGAGGACTGTCTAGCCTACCACTGTTATGTAGAGAGGACTGTCTAGCCTACCACTGTTATGTAGAGAGGACTGTCTAGCCTACCACTGTTATGTAGAGAGGACTGTCGATCCTACCACTGTTATGTAGAGAGGACTGTCTAGCCTACCACTGTTATGTAGAGACGACTGTCTAGCCTACCACTGTTATGTAGAGAGGACTGTCTATCCTACCACTGTTATGTAGAGAGGACTGTCTAGCCTACCACTGTTATGTAGAGAGGACTGTCTAGCCTACCACTGTTATGTAGAGAGGACTGTCTAGCCTACCACTGTTATGTAGAGAGGACTGTCTAGCCTACCACTGTTATGTAGAGAGGACTGTCTAGCCTACCACTGTTATGTAGAGAGGACTGTCGATCCTACCACTGTTATGTAGAGAGGACTGTCTATCCTACCACTGTTATGTAGAGAGGACTGTCTAGCCTACCACTGTTATGTAGAGAGGACTGTCTAGCCTACCACTGTTATGTAGAGAGGACTGTCTAGCCTACCACTGTTATGTAGAGAGGACTGTCGATCCTACCACTGTTATGTAGAGAGGACTGTCGATCCTACCACTGTTATGTAGAGAGGACTGTCTATCCTACCACTGTTATGTAGAGAGGACTGTCTAGCCTACCACTGTTATGTAGAGAGGACTGTCTAGCCTACCACTGGTATGTAGAGAGGACTGTCGATCCTACCACTGTTATGTAGAGAGGACTGTCTAGCCTACCACTGTTATGTAGAGAGGACTGTCTAGCCTACCACTGGTATGTAGAGAGGACTGTCTAGCCTACCACTGTTATGTAGAGAGGACTGTCTATCCTACCACTGGTATGTAGAGAGGACTGTCTATCCTACCACTGTTATGTAGAGAGGACTGTCTAGCCTACCACTGGTATGTAGAGAGGACTGTCTAGCCTACCACTGGTATGTAGAGAGGACTGTCTATCCTACCACTGTTATGTAGAGAGGACTGTCTAGCCTACCACTGGTATGTAGAGAGGGCTGTCTATCCTACCACTGTTATGTAGAGAGGACTGTCTAGCCTACCACTGTTATGTAGAGAGGACTGTCTAGCCTACCACTGGTATGTAGAGAGGACTGTCTATCCTACCACTGTTATGTAGAGAGGACTGTCTAGCCTACCACTGTTATGTAGAGAGGACTGTCGATCCTACCACTGTTATGTAGAGAGGACTGTCTATCCTACCACTGTTATGTAGAGAGGACTGTCTAGCCTACCACTGTTATGTAGAGAGGACTGTCTAGCCTACCACTGTTATGTAGAGAGGACTGTCTAGCCTACCACTGTTATGTAGAGAGGACTGTCTATCCTACCACTGTTATGTAGAGAGGACTGTCTAGCCTACCACTGTTATGTAGAGAGGACTGTCTATCCTACCACTGTTATGTAGAGAGGACTGTCTAGCCTACCACTGTTATGTAGAGAGGACTGTCTAGCCTACCACTGGTATGTAGAGAGGACTGTCGATCCTACCACTGTTATGTAGAGAGGACTGTCTAGCCTACCACTGTTATGTAGAGAGGACTGTCTAGCCTACCACTGGTATGTAGAGAGGACTGTCTAGCCTACCACTGTTATGTAGAGAGGACTGTCTATCCTACCACTGGTATGTAGAGAGGACTGTCTATCCTACAACTGTTATGTAGAGAGGACTGTCTAGCCTACCACTGGTATGTAGAGAGGACTGTCTAGCCTACCACTGGTATGTAGAGAGGACTGTCTATCCTACCACTGTTATGTAGAGAGGACTGTCTAGCCTACCACTGGTATGTAGAGAGGACTGTCTATCCTACCACTGTTATGTAGAGAGGACTGTCTAGCCTACCACTGTTATGTAGAGAGGACTGTCTAGCCTACCACTGGTATGTAGAGAGGACTGTCTATCCTACCACTGTTATGTAGAGAGGACTGTCTAGCCTACCACTGTTATGTAGAGAGGACTGTCTAGCCTACCACTGTTATGTAGAGAGGACTGTCTAGCCTACCACTGTTATGTAGAGAGGACTGTCTAGCCTACCACTGTTATGTAGAGAGGACTGTCTATCCTACCACTGTTATGTAGAGAGGACTGTCTATCCTACCACTGTTATGTAGAGAGGACTGTCTATCCTACCACTGTTATGTAGAGAGGACTGTCTATCCTACCACTGTTATGTAGAGAGGACTGTCTAGCCTACCACTGTTATGTAGAGAGGACTGTCTATCCTACCACTGTTATGTAGAGAGGACTGTCTAGCCTACCACTGTTATGTAGAGAGGACTGTCTAGCCTACCACTGTTATGTAGAGAGGACTGTCTAGCCTACCACTGTTATGTAGAGAGGACTGTCTAGCCTACCACTGTTATGTAGAGAGGACTGTCTAGCCTACCACTGTTATGTAGAGAGGACTGTCGATCCTACCACTGTTATGTAGAGAGGACTGTCGATCCTACCACTGTTATGTAGAGAGGACTGTCTATCCTACCACTGTTATGTAGAGAGGACTGTCTAGCCTACCACTGTTATGTAGAGAGGACTGTCTAGCCTACCACTGTTATGTAGAGAGGACTGTCTATCCTACCACTGTTATGTAGAGAGGACTGTCTATCCTACCACTGTTATGTAGAGAGGACTGTCTAGCCTACCACTGTTATGTAGAGAGGACTGTCTATCCTACCACTGTTATGTAGAGAGGACTGTCTAGCCTACCACTGTTATGTAGAGAGGACTGTCTAGCCTACCACTGTTATGTAGAGAGGACTGTCTATCCTACCACTGTTATGTAGAGAGGACTGTCTATCCTACCACTGTTATGTAGAGAGGACTGTCTAGCCTACCACTGTTATGTAGAGAGGACTGTCGATCCTACCACTGTTATGTAGAGAGGACTGTCTAGCCTACCACTGTTATGTAGAGAGGACTGTCTAGCCTACCACTGTTATGTAGAGAGGACTGTTTAGCCTACCACTGTTATGTAGAGAGGACTGTCTATCCTACCACTGTTATGTAGAGAGGACTGTCGATCCTACCACTGGTATGTAGAGAGGACTGTCGATCCTACCACTGTTATGTAGAGAGGACTGTCTAGCCTACCACTGTTATGTAGAGAGGACTGTCTAGCCTACCACTGTTATGTAGAGAGGACTGTCTAGCCTACCACTGTTATGTAGAGAGGACTGTCTAGCTTACCACTGTTATGTAGAGACGACTGTCTAGCCTACCACTGTTATGTAGAGAGGACTGTCTATCCTACCACTGTTATGTAGAGAGGACTGTCTATCCTACCACTGTTATGTAGAGAGGACTGTCTAGCCTACCACTGTTATGTAGAGAGGACTGTCTAGCCTACCACTGTTATGTAGAGAGGACTGTCTATCCTACCACTGTTATGTAGAGAGGACTGTCTAGCCTACCACTGTTATGTAGAGAGGACTGTCGATCCTACCACTGTTATGTAGAGAGGACTGTCTAGCCTACCACTGTTATGTAGAGAGGACTGTCTATCCTACCACTGTTATGTAGAGAGGACTGTCTAGCCTACCACTGTTATGTAGAGAGGACTGTCGATCCTACCACTGTTATGTAGAGAGGACTGTCTAGCCTACCACTGTTATGTAGAGAGGACTGTCTAGCCTACCACTGTTATGTAGAGAGGACTGTCTAGCCTACCACTGTTATGTAGAGAGGACTGTCTAGCCTACCACTGTTATGTAGAGAGGACTGTCGATCCTACCACTGTTATGTAGAGAGGACTGTCTAGCCTACCACTGTTATGTAGAGAGGACTGTCTAGCCTACCACTGTTATGTAGAGAGGACTGTCTAGCCTACCACTGTTATGTAGAGAGGACTGTCTAGCCTACCACTGTTATGTAGAGAGGACTGTCTATCCTACCACTGTTATGTAGAGAGGACTGTCTAGCCTACCACTGTTATGTAGAGAGGACTGTCGATCCTACCACTGTTATGTAGAGAGGACTGTCTAGCCTACCACTGTTATGTAGAGAGGACTGTCTAGCCTACCACTGTTATGTAGAGAGGACTGTCTAGCCTACCACTGTTATGTAGAGAGGACTGTCTATCCTACCACTGTTATGTAGAGAGGACTGTCTAGCCTACCACTGTTATGTAGAGAGGACTGTCTAGCCTACCACTGTTATGTAGAGAGGACTGTCCAGCCTACCACTGTTATGTAGAGAGGACTGTCTATCCTACCACTGTTATGTAGAGAGGACTGTCTAGCCTACCACTGTTATGTAGAGAGGACTGTCGATCCTACCACTGTTATGTAGAGAGGACTGTCTAGTCTACCACTGTTATGTAGAGAGGACTGTCTATCCTACCACTGTTATGTAGAGAGGACTGTCTAGCCTACCACTGTTATGTAGAGAGGACTGTCGATCCTACCACTGTTATGTAGAGAGGACTGTCTAGCCTACCACTGTTATGTAGAGAGGACTGTCTAGCCTACCACTGTTATGTAGAGAGGACTGTCGATCCTACCACTGTTATGTAGAGAGGACTGTCTAGCCTACCACTGTTATGTAGAGAGGACTGTCGATCCTACCACTGTTATGTAGAGAGGACTGTCTAGCCTACCACTGTTATGTAGAGAGGACTGTCTAGCCTACCACTGTTATGTAAAGAGGACTGCCTAGCCTACCACTGTTATGCTAGGTAAAGCCCCGCCTTATCTCAGCTTACTGGTCACCATAGCAGCACCCA
The DNA here is from genome assembly GCF_016432855.1 of Salvelinus namaycush. NCBI lineage: Eukaryota > Metazoa > Chordata > Actinopteri > Salmoniformes > Salmonidae > Salvelinus > Salvelinus namaycush. The sequence goes on from NC_052329.1 coordinate 1,477,320, forward strand.
CCCATAGCACGTTATATTTCACTGGTCATCCCCAAAGCCTATTCACCCTTTGGCCGCCTTTCCTTCCAGTTCTCTGCTGCCAATGACTGGAACGAATTGCTAAGGACTATTCTATTCTACCCTCCTCCTGTCTGACCTGCCTTACTAAGGACTATTCTATTATACCCTCCTCCTGTCTGACCTGCCTTACTAAGGACTATTCTATTATACTGTCTGACCTGCCTTACTAAGGGCTATTCTATTATACTGTCTGACCTGCCTTACTAAGGGCTATTCTATTATACTGTCTGACCTGCCTTACTAAGGGCTATTCTATTATACTGTCTGACCTGCCTTACTAAGGGCTAGTCTATTATACCCTCCTCCTGTCTGACCTGCCTTACTAAGGACTATTCTATTATACTGTCTGACCTGCCTTACTAAGGGCTATTCTATTATACTGTCTGACCTGCCTTACTAAGGGCTATTCTATTATACTGTCTGACCTGCCTTACTAAGGGCTATTCTATTATACTGTCTGACCTGCCTTACTAAGGACTATTCTATTCTACTGTCTGACCTGCCTTACTAAGGACTATTCTATTCTACCGTCCTCCTGTCTGACCTGCCTTACTAAGGACAATTCTATTCTACCGTCCTCCTGTCTGACCTGCCTTACTAAGGACTATTCTATTCTACCGTCCTCCTGTCTGACCTGCCTTACTAAGGACTATTCTATTCTACTGTCTGACCTGCCTTACTAAGGACTATTCTATTCTACTGCCTGACCTGCCTTACTAAGGACTATTCTATTATACCGTCCTCCTGTCTGACCTGCCTTACTAAGGACTATTCTATTATACCGTCCTCCTGTCTGACCTGCCTTACTAAGGACTATTCTATTCTACTGTCTGACCTGCCTTACTAAGGACTATTCTATTATACCGTCCTCCTGTCTGACCTGCCTTACTAAGGACTATTCTATTCTACTGTCTGACCTGCCTTACTAAGGACTATTCTATTCTACTGTCTGACCTGCCTTACTAAGGACTATTCTATTCTACTGTCTGACCTGCCTTAGTAAGGACTATTCTATTCTACCGTCCTCCTGTCTGACCTGCCTTACTAAGGACTATTCTATTCTACTGTCTGACCTGCCTTACTAAGGACTATTCTATTCTACTGTCTGACCTGCCTTACTAAGGACTATTCTATTCTACCCTCCTCCTGTCTGACCTGCCTTACTAAGGACTATTCTATTCTCCTGTCTGACCTGCCTTACTAAGGACTATTCTATTATCCTGTCTGACCTGCTTTACTAAGGACTATTCTATTCTACTGTCTGACCTGCCTTACTAAGGACTATTCTATTCTACCCTCCTCCTGTCTGACCTGCCTTACTAAGGACTATTCTATTATACCCTCCTGTCTGACCTGCTTTACTAAGGGCTATTCTATTCTACCGTCCTCCTGTCTGACCTGCCTTACTAAGGACTATTCTATTATACCGTCCTCCTGTCTGACCTGCCTTACTAAGGACTATTCTATTCTACTGTCTGGCCTGCCTTACTAAGGACTATTCTATTCTCCTGTCTGACCTGCCTTACTAAGGACTATTCTATTCTACTGTCTGACCTGTCTGACCTGACTTACTAAGGACTATTCTATTCTACCCTCCTCCTGTCTGACCTGCCTTAGTAAGGACTATTCTTTTCTACCGTCCTCCTGTCTGACCTGCATTACTAAGGACTATTCTATTCTACTGTCTGACCTGCCTTACTAAGGACTATTCTATTCTACTGTCTGACCTGCCTTACTAAGGACTATTCTATTCTACTGTCTGACCTGCCTTACTAAGGGCTATTCTATTCTACTGTCTGACCTGCCTTACTAAGGACTATTCTATTCTACTGTCTGACCTGCCTTACTAAGGACTATTCTATTCTACCATCCTCCTGTCTGACCTGCCTTACTAAGGACTATTCTATTCTACTGTCTGACCTGCCTTACTAAGGACTATTCTATTATACCGTCCTCCTGTCTGACCTGCCTTACTAAGGACTATTCTATTCTACCGTCCTCCTGTCTGACCTGCCTTACTAAGGACTATTCTATTCTACTGTCTGACCTGCCTTACTAAGGGCTATTCTATTCTACTGTCTGACCTGCCTTACTAAGGACTATTCTATTCTACCCTCCTCCTGTCTGACCTGCCTTACTAAGGACTATTCTATTCTACTGTCTGACCTGCCTTACTAAGGACTATTCTATTCTACTGTCTGACCTGCCTTACTAAGGACTATTCTATTCTACCCTCCTCCTGTCTGACCTGCCTTACTAAGGACTATTCTATTCTACTGTCTGACCTGCCTTAGTAAGGACTATTCTATTCTACCGTCCTCCTGTCTGACCTGCCTTACTAAGGACTATTCTATTCTACTGTCTGACCTGCCTTACTAAGGACTATTCTATTCTACTGTCTGACCTGCCTTACTAAGGACTATTCTATTCTACTGTCTGACCTGCCTTACTAAGGGCTATTCTATTCTACTGTCTGACCTGCCTTACTAAGGACTATTCTATTCTACTGTCTGACCTGCCTTACTAAGGACTATTCTATTCTACCCTCCTCCTGTCTGACCTACCTTACTAAGGACTATTCTATTCTCCTGTCTGACCTGCCTTACTAAGGACTATTCTATTCTCCTGTCTGACCTGCTTTACTAAGGACTATTCTATTCTACTGTCTGACCTGTCTTACTAAGGACTATTCTATTCTACCCTCCTCCTGTCTGACCTGCCTTACTAAGGACTATTCTATTATACCCTCCTCCTGTCTGACCTGCTTTACTAAGGGCTATTCTATTCTACCGTCCTCCTGTCTGACCTGCCTTACTAAGGACTATTCTATTCTACTGTCCTCCTGTCTGACCTGCCTTACTAAGGACTATTCTATTCTACTGTCTGACCTGCCTTACTAAGGACTATTCTATTATACCGTCCTCCTGTCTGACCTGCCTTACTAAGGACTATTCTATTATACTGTCTGACCTGCCTTACTAAGGGCTATTCTATTCTACTGTCCTCCTGTCTGACCTGCCTTACTAAGGACTATTCTATTCTACTGTCTGACCTGCCTTACTAAGGACTATTCTATTCTACTGTCTGGCCTGCCTTACTAAGGACTATTCTATTCTACCGTCTGACCTGCCTTACTCAGGACTATTCTATTCTCCTGTCTGACCTGCCTTACTAAGGACTATTCTATTCTACTGTCTGACCTGTCTGACCTGCCTTACTAAGGACTATTCTATTCTACCCTCCTCCTGTCTGACCTGTCTTACTAAGGGCTATTCTATTCTACCCTCTTCCTGTCTGACCTGCCTTACTAAGGACTATTCTATTCTACTGTCTGACCTGCCTTACTAAGGACTATTCTATTCTACTGTCTGACCTGCCTTACTAAGGACTATTCTATTCTACCGTCTGACCTGCCTTACTAAGGACTATTCTATTCTACTGTCTGACCTGCCTTACTAAGGACTATTCTATTCTACCCTCCTCCTGTCTGACCTGCCTTACTAAGGGCTATTCTATTCTACCCTCCTCCTGTCTGACCTGCCTTACTAAGGACTATTCTATTCTACTGTCTGACCTGCCTTACTAAGGGCTATTCTATTCTACTGTCTGACCTGCCTTACTAAGGACTATTCTATTATACCCTCCTCCTGTCTGACCGGCCTTACTAAGGACTGTTCTATTCTCCTGTCTCTTCTGTCCTCAGGTATGACAGCTATGGCCGTCTGACCAACGTGACCTACCCTACTGGCCGGGTTAGCAGCTACCGTACAGACACAGACAGCTCCGTCAGGGTGCAGGCAGAGGGCTCCAGCAAGGAAGACATCACCATCACCACCAACCTGTCTGCCTCGGGAACCTTCTACATGCTGATGCAGGGTGAGTTAGCTCTTCTGTTCAATCAGCTGTATTGGAATGGAATGAAACGTTGTACTGAAGAGAAAGGGGGTCGGCCATAAGAGTTTACAGTCACAGTTTACTGTGAGAGGGAAAAACATTGGAGGAGTATCCTGTACTTCTCTCCATCAACATGTTTCAATGATAGTCATTTGTCTTAATAGTTTTTAGTTATTTGTTTTGTTAACAGAATAGTCCTTTATACACAGCTAGAGTTACGGTATTACATGTCCTATCCATGTGACCAAAAGTAGGAAATAACTTAGACTAAAGCCTAGACTGCACTATTTCTTTACTTTGATAATAGTGATGATGATGATGGTGATGTCTTCTTCACTACAGGTTGATAATAGTGATGATGATGATGGTGATGATGTCTTCTTCAGTACAGGTTGATAATAGTGATGATGATGATGATGGTGATGTCTTCTTCAGTACAGGTTGATAATAGTGATGATGATGATGGTGATGATGTCTTCTTCAGTACAGGTTGATAATAGTGATGATGATGATGATGGTGATGTCTTCTTCAGTACAGGTTGATAATAGTGATGATGATGATGGTGATGATATCTTCTTCACTACAGGTTGATAATAGTGATGATGATGATGGTGATGATATCTTCTTCACTACAGGTTGATAATAGTGATGGTGATGATGATGGGGATGTCTTCCTCAGTACAGGTTGATTTAGGATCCTGTTGTTGATGTATCATTATGTTTAGATCAGGGATGGACATCTGCCGGCCCACCTTTTATAGGCCCACAGATAAATGTCCCAGCCTTCAGGATCTCAGCCTGGTGTCTAAGCCTGGTGTCTCAGCTTAGTGTCTCATCCTGGTGTCTCAGCCTGGTGTCTCAGCTTAGTGTCTCATCCTGGTGTCTCAGCCTGGTGTCTCAGCTTAGTGTCTCAGCCTGGTGTCTCAGCCTGGTGTCTCAGCCTGGTGTCTCAGCTTAGTGTCTCAGCCTGGTGTCTCAGCCTGGTGTCTCAGCCTGGTGTCTCAGCTTAGTGTCTCATCCTGGTGTCTCAGCTTAGTGTCTCATCCTGGTGTCTCAGCCTGGTGTCTCAGCCTGGTGTCTCAGCTTAGTGTCTCATCCTGGTGTCTCAGCCTGGTGTCTCAGCTTAGTGTCTCATCCTGTTGTCTCAGCCTGGTGTCTCAGCTTAGTGTCTCATCCTGGTGTCTCAGCCTGGTGTCTCAGCTTAGTGTCTCATCCTGGTGTCTCAGCCTGGTGTCTCAGCCTGGTGTCTCAGCCTGGTGTCTCAGCCTGGTGTCTCAGCTTAGTGTCTCATCCTGGTGTCTCAGCTTAGTGTCTCATCCTGGTGTCTCAGCCTGGTGTCTCAGCTTGGTGTCTCAGCCTGGTGTCTCAGCCTGGTGTCTCAGTCTGGTGTCTCAGCCTGGTGTCTCAGCCTGGTGTCTCAGCTTAGTGTCTCATCCTGGTGTCTCAGCTTAGTGTCTCATCCTGGTGTCTCAGCCTGGTATCTCAGCCTGGTGTGTCATCCTGGTGTCTCAGCCTGGTGTCTCAGCCTGGTGTCTCAGCCTGGTGTCTCATCCTGGTGTCTCAGCCTGGTGTCTCAGCCTGGTGTCTCAGCCTGGTGTCTCATCCTGGTGTCTCAGCCTGGTGTCTCAGCCTGGTGTCTCATCCTGGTGTCTCAGCCTGGTGTCTCAGCCTGGTGTCTCAGCCTGGTGTCTCAGCCTGGTGTCTCAGCTTAGTGTCTCATCCTGGTGTCTCAGCTTAGTGTCTCAGCCTGGTGTCTCAGCCTGGTGTCTCAGCCTGGTGTCTCAGCCTGGTGTCTCAGCCTGGTGTCTCAGCCTGGTGTCTCATCCTGGTGTCTCATCCTGGTGTCTCAGCCTGGTGTCTCATCCTGGTGTCTCATCCTGGTGTCTCAGCCTGGTGTCTCAGCCTGGTGTCTCAGCCTGGTGTCTCAGCCTGGTGTCTCATCCTGGTGTCTCAGCCTGGTGTCTCAGCCTGGTGTCTCAGCCTGGTGTCTCAGCTTAGTGTCTCATCCTGGTGTCTCAGCTTAGTGTCTCAGCCTGGTGTCTCAGCCTGGTGTCTCATCCTGGTGTCTCAGCCTGGTGTCTCAGCCTGGTGTCTCAGCCTGGTGTCTCAGCCTGGTGTCTCATCCTGGTGTCTCAGCCTGGTGTCTCAGCCTGGTGTCTCAGCCTGGTGTCTCAGCCTGGTGTCTCAGCCTGGTGTCTCAGCCTGGTGTGTTGTGGTTGTGCATCAGCAGTTTTTCTCTTGTTATGTCAGTCACTGACAGTCACTGACAGTCACTAATGTTTTAGATTGGTAGTTAGTCTAGCCAGCTATCTAAACTTGTAGTAATCTCTCCGCCCCATGGAAAAATGTGTAGAATTGTCTGAAATTAGTAATAAAATTGCTAAATATTTACCCCGCCCCATGGCAGAATGTGTAGAATTGTCTGAAATTAGTAATAAAGTGCAAAATATTTGCCCCGACCCATGGCAGAATGTGTAGAATTGTATGAAATTAGTAATAAAGTGCTAAATATTTGCCCCGACCCATGGCAGAATGTGTAGAATTGTATGAAATTAGTAATAAAGTGCTAAATATTTGCCCCGCCCCATGGCAAAATGTGTAGAATTGTATGAAATTAGTAATAAAGTGCAACATATTTGCCCCGCCCCATGGCAGAATGTGTAGAATTGTATGAAATTAGTAATAAAGTGCAACATATTTGCCCCGCCCCATGGCAAAATGTGTAGAATTGTATGAAATTAGTAATAAAGTGCAACATATTTGCCCCGCCCCATGGCAGAATGTGTAGAATTGCAGCAAACTTGCTTTAAAACTGCACCGTTGCGATGAGTTCAGTTTTTTTGCGGCCCCCACCCTCATCCAAGATCCCTGGCTCGAATAAATCAATACATTTGTTGTTCCTGCTCTCAGCTCCTATTCTGAGCGGACCTCCCACTCACACGTATGAAAGCAGCAGAAAATATAGATTTTACGTCTCCAAACTCTAGCAATAAACACAGTTTTTGTCAGCCAAAGAAGAAGAAGAAGTGAAAGCTTGTGTTTAGGAAATCCAATCAGTCAGAACTGGACAGAAGGTGTGGCTGATGTCAGGAACTCTAATGTTTAATGGGGTGTGTTCCAAACAGCACCCTAATCCCTATTGGCCCTGGGGATAAAGTAGGGATATGTGGGGGACAAGGTGTAATTTGAGATTTAACCTTGCATACTGTGGCGTTTTAATGTCGTACTTTGCGCCTGACCAACGGGCGTATTGATTACCGATTGATAGCTTTGAACTCTCCAGCCCCGTTTCACGTTCTAAGAGACTGTAAAGATTTTTCCACCGCTAATGTTTGATTTAAAAAAAATACTCTGCCACACACACACACACACACACACACGCACACGCACACGCACACACACACATACACACGCACACACACTCGATACCATCGCTCCCAGAGAGTGCTGTGTTAAAGAAGAGACGCCAACCCCATGTTCGCTGCGTGGTCATCAACCACTGTGTTTCTTTTTTGTTGTTGTAATTTGAACCCCCATTTTCTCCACAATTTCGTGATATCCAATTGCGATCCAGTTTCGATCTTGTCTCATGGCTGCAACTCCCCGACGGGCTCAGGAGAGGCGAAGGTCGAGTCATCCGTCCTCTGAAACATGACCCGCCAAGCCGCGCTTCTTAAGACCCGCTTAAACCCGGAACCCAGCTGCACCAATGTATCGGAGAAACACAGATATGCATCTGTAGTGGTCCACACTCCTCTCAGATCTCTACTGTCTGTTGTTGACCTCTCCTCACATCTCTACTGTCTGTTGTTGACCTCTCCTCACACCTCTACTGTCTGTTGTTGACCTCTCCTCACACCTCTGTTGTTGACCTCTCCTCACATCTCTACTGTCTGTTGTTGGCCTCTCCTCACATCTCTACTGTCTGTTGTTGACCTCTCCTCACATCTCTACTGTCTGTTGTTGACCTCTCCTCACACCTCTACTGTCTGTTGTTGACCTCTCCTCACACCTCTACTGTCTGTTGTTGACCTCTCCTCACATCTCTACTGTCTGTTGTTGACCTCTCCTCACATCTCTACTGTCTGTTGTTGACCTCTCCTCACATCTCTACTGTCTGTTGTTGACCTCTCCTCACATCTCTACTGTCTGTTGTTGACCTCTCCTCACACCTCTACTGTCTGTTGTTGACCTCTCCTCACATCTCTACTGTCTGTTGTTGACCTCTCCTCACACCTCTACTGTCTGTTGTTGACCTCTCCTCACACCTCTACTGTCTGTTGTTGACCTCTCCTCACACCTCTACTGTCTGTTGTTGACCTCTCCTCACACCTCTGTTGTAGGCCTCTCCTCACAGCTCTACTGTCTGTTGTTGACCTCTCCTCACAGCTCTACTGTCTGTTGTTGACCTCTCCTCACATCTCTACTGTCTGTTGTTGACCTCTCCTCACATCTCTACTGTCTGTTGTTGACCTCTCCTCACATCTCTACTGTCTGTTGTTGACCTCTCCTCACACCTCTACTGTCTGTTGTTGACCTCTCCTCACATCTCTACTGTCTGTTGTTGACCTCTCCTCACATCTCTACTGTATGTTGTTGACCTCTCCTCACATCTCTACTGTCTGTTGTTGACCTCTCCTCACATCTCTGTTGTTGGCCTCTCCTCACATCTCTGTTGTTGACCTCTCCTCACATCTCTACTGTCTGTTGTTGACCTCTCCTCACATCTCTACTGTCTGTTGTTGACCTCTCCTCACATCTCTACTGTCTGTTGTTGACCTCTCCTCACATCTCTACTGTCTGTTGTTGACCTCTCCTCACATCTCTACTGTCTGTTGTTGACCTCTCCTCACACCTCTGTTGTTGGCCTCTCCTCACATCTCTACTGTCTGTTGTTGACCTCTCCTCACATCTCTACTGTCTGTTGTTGACCTCTCCTCACATCTCTACTGTCTGTTGTTGACCTCTCCTCACATCTCTGTTGTTGACCTCTCCTCACAGCTCTACTGTCTGTTGTTGACCTCTCCTCACATCTCTACTGTCTGTTGTTGACCTCTCCTCACATCTCTACTGTCTGTTGTTGACCTCTCCTCACACCTCTACTGTCTGTTGTTGACCTCTCCTCACATCTCTACTGTCTGTTGTTGACCTCTCCTCACATCTCTACTGTCTGTTGTTGACCTCTCCTCACATCTCTACTGTCTGTTGTTGACCTCTCCTCACATCTCTACTGTCTGTTGTTGACCTCTCCTCACATCTCTACTGTCTGTTGTTGACCTCTCCTCACACCTCTACTGTCTGTTGTTGACCTCTCCTCTCACATCTCTACTGTCTGTTGTTGACCTCTCCTCACATCTCTACTGTCTGTTGTTGACCTCTCCTCACATCTCTACTGTCTGTTGTTGACCTCTCCTCACATCTCTACTGTCTGTTGTTGACCTCTCCTCACATCTCTACTGTCTGTTGTTGACCTCTCCTCACATCTCTACTGTCTGTTGTTGACCTCTCCTCACACCTCTACTGTCTGTTGTTGACCTCTCCTCACATCTCTCACATCTCTACTGTCTGTTGTTGACCTCTCCTCACATCTCTACTGTCTGTTGTTGACCTCTCCTCACATCTCTACTGTCTGTTGTTGACCTCTCCTCACACCTCTACTGTCTGTTGTTGACCTCTCCTCACATCTCTACTGTCTGTTGTTGACCTCTCCTCACATCTCTACTGTCTGTTGTTGACCTCTCCTCACATCTCTCACATCTCTACTGTCTGTTGTTGACCTCTCCTCACATCTCTACTGTCTGTTGTTGACCTCTCCTCACATCTCTACTGTCTGTTGTTGACCTCTCCTCACATCTCTACTGTCTGTTGTTGACCTCTCCTCACATCTCTACTGTCTGTTGTTGACCTCTCCTCACACCTCTGTTGTTGGCCTCTCCTCACATCTCTACTGTCTGTTGTTGACCTCTCCTCACACCTCTACTGTATGTTGTTGACCTCTCCTCACATCTCTACTGTCTGTTGTTGACCTCTCCTCACATCTCTACTGGCTGTTGTTGACCTCTCCTCACAGCTCTACTGTCTGTTGTTGACCTCTCCTCACATATCTACTGTCTGTTGTTGACCTCTCCTCACATCTCTACTGTCTGTTGTTGACCTCTCCTCACATCTCTACTGTCTGTTGTTGACCTCTCCTCACATCTCTACTGTCTGTTGTTGACCTCTCCTCACATCTCTACTGTCTGTTGTTGACCTCTCCTCACACCTCTACTGTCTGTTGTTGATCTCTCCTCACATCTCTACTGTCTGTTGTTGACCTCTCCTCACATCTCTACTGTCTGTTGTTGACCTCTCCTCACATCTCTACTGTCTGTTGTTGACCTCTCCTCACATCTCTACTGTCTGTTGTGGACCTCTCCTCACATCTCTACTGTCTGTTGTGGACCTCTCCTCACATCTCTACTGTCTGTTGTTGACCTCTCCTCACATCTCTACTGTCTGTTGTGGACCTCTCCTCACATCTCTACTGTCTGTTGTTGACCTCTCCTCACATCTCTACTGTCTGTTGTTGACCTCTCCTCACATCTCTACTGTCTGTTGTTGACCTCTCCTCACATCTCTACTGTCTGTTGTTGACCTCTCCTCACATCTCTGTTGTTGACCTCTCCTCACATCTCTACTGTCTGTTGTGGACCTCTCCTCACATCTCTACTGTCTGTTGTGGACCTCTCCTCACATCTCTACTGTCTGTTGTGGACCTCTCCTCACATCTCTACTGTCTGTTGTGGACCTCTCCTCACATCTCTACTGTCTGTTGTTGACCTCTCCTCACATCTCTACTGTCTGTTGTGGACCTCTCCTCACATCTCTACTGTCTGTTGTTGACCTCTCCTCACATCTCTACTGTCTGTTGTGGACCTCTCCTCACATCTCTACTGTCTGTTGTGGACCTCTCCTCACATCTCTACTGTCTGTTGTGGACTGGTCAGCGACGGCTTTGTTGAGATGACCTTGTGCTGGACATCTGAGAGAGGAGACAGGAGGCTTGTAGTCTTAATGAATTCACTAGTGTCCGCTTTGAAAATTGAAAACAGGGTAATCACACACAGTGCTGACTTTGTTCCTTGTTTTAGTCATCTATGTATTGTGCGGCGTGTGTGTGGTGCTTGTGGAGATGTGTGCGATCACATGTGTTAATCTGAGCCCCTCAACTGGTTTCACCCAGCCCCTCCCCAAAACAGAGTCCACAGCTAACAAGATGAGTGTGAATAAAAAGGAGGACATTTTTTGTCTTGTATTATGTTAGATTAAATCTTCCTGGCTGGCGAGGGAGGGCTCAGAACTCAGCTGTGAGTTCTATTCCGCTGTTTAGCTGTGTTTTGATTGGATTACCAATGCCAGTGTTCAACATTCCTTCCTGTAAGCCTCAGAACGGCGGCGGATTCCTGATTTCTCCAACGGAATATTCAGAGTGATGCTGTGAAGCACCTACTTCCTACAGCCTAGCTGGCAGAGTGAGTGAGTGAGTGAGTGAGTGAGTGAGTGAGTGAGTGAGTGAGTGAGTGAGTGAGTGAGTGAGTGAGTGAGTGAGTGAGTGAGTGAGTGAGTGAGTGAGTGAGTGAGTGAGTGAGACCAGACCAGACCAGACCAGACCAGACCAGACCAGACCAGACCAGACCAGACCAGAGAGTAATACATCCTCAGAGCTTCTCTTATAATATGTGTCCTAAACAGCTCCCTATTCCCTATATTGTCCCATAGGGCTCTGGTCCAAATTAGGGCGCTATACAGGGAATATGGTGCAATTTGAGCCTCAGACATTTTATTTTAATTTTACGAGGCAAGTCAGTTATGAACAAATTCTTATTTACAATGACGGCGTAGGAACAGTGGGTTAACTGCCTTGTTCAGGGGCAGACATACAGTGCCTTCGGGAAAGTATTCAGACCCATTGACTTTTTCCACATTTGGTTACGTTACAGTCTTATTCCAAAATGAATTAAATATATTTTTTCAGCAATCGACACACAATACCCCATAATGACAAAGCGAAAACAGGTTTTTAGAAATGTTTGTAATTTTATTACAAATAAAAAACAGAAATACCTTATTTACATAAGTATTCAGACCCTTTGCTATGAGACTCGAAATTGAGTTCAGGTGCATCCTGTTTCCATTGATCATCCTTGAGATGTTTCTACAACTTGATTGGAGATCACCTGTGGTAAATTCAATTGATTGTACATGATTTGGAAAGGCACACACCTGTCTATATAAGATCTCACAGTTGACAGTGCATGTCAGAGCAACAACCAAGCCATGAGGTTGAAGGAATTGTCCGTAGAGCTCCGAGACAGGATTGTGTCGAGGCACAGATCTGGGGAAGGTCACCAAAAACTGTCCGCAGCATTGAAGGTTGCCAAGACCACAGTGGCCTCCATCATTCTTAAATGGAAGAAATTTGGAACCACCAAGACTCTTCCTAGAGCTGGCTGCCCGGCCAAACTGAGCAATTGGGGGAGAAGGGCCTTGGTCAGGGAACCTGATGGTCACTCTGACAGAGCTCCAGAGTTCCTCTGTGGAGAAGGGAGAACCTTCCAGAAGGACAACCATCTCTGCAGCACTCCACCAATCAGGCCTTTATAGTAAAGTGGCCAGATGGAAGCCAATCCTCAGTAAAAGGCACATGACAGCCGCTTGGAGTTTACCAAAAGGCACCTAAAGGACTCTCAGACCATGAGAAACAAGATTCTCTGGTCTGATGAAACTAATATTGAACTCTTTGGCCTGAATGCCAAGCGTCACGTCTGGAGGAAACCTGGCACCATCTCTACGGTGAAGCATGGTGGTGGCAGCATCATGTTGTGGGGATGTTTTTCAGAGGCAGGGACTGGGAGACAAGTCAGGATCGAGGGAAAGATGAACGGAGCAAAGTACAGCGAGATCCTTGATGAAAACCTGCTCCAGAGAGCTCAGGACCTCAGACTGGGGTGAAGGTTCACCTTCCAACAGGACAACAACCCTAAGCACACAGCCAAGACAACGCAGGAGTGGCTTTGGGACAAGTCTCTGAATGTCCTTGAGTGACCCAGCCAGAGCCCGGACTTGAACACGATCAAACATCTCCGGAGAGATCTGAAAATAGCTGTGCAGCAACGCTCCCCATCCAACCTGACAGAGCTTGAGAGGATCTGCAGAGAAGAATGGGAGAAACTCCCAGATACATGTGTGCCAAGCTTGTAGCGTCATACCCAAGAAGACTCAAGGCTGTAATCACTGCCAAAGATTATTCAACAAAGTGCTGAGTAAAGGGTCTGAATATTTATGTAAATGTGATATTTCAGTTTTTATTTTTTAATAAATTAGCAAAAATGTATTGCCATTAAAGGGAATTGTGTGTAAATTGATGAGGGGAAAAAACAATTGAATCCATTTTAGAATGAGGCTGTAACGTAACAAAATGTGGAAGAAGTCAAGGAGTCTGAATACTTTCCGAATGCACTGTATATTCTTCACTAACGTCTCCTCTTAGCCTGAGTGACCTACAGAGGTGTTGTAGGAATGTACTTCCTGAGTGACCTACAGAGGTGTTGTAGGACTGTACTTCCTGAGTGACCTACAGAGGTGTTGTAGGACTGTACTTCCTGAGTGACCTACAGAGGTGTTGTAGGACTGTACTTCCTGAGTGACCTACAGAGGTGTTGTAGGACTGTACTTCCTGAGTGACCTACAGAGGTGTTGTAGGAATGTACTTCCTGATTGACCTACAGAGGTGTTGTAGGAATGTACTTACTGAGTGACCTACAGAGGTGTTGTAGGAATGTACTTCCTGATTGACCTACAGAGGTGTTGTAGGACTGTACTTCCTGAGTGACCTACAGAGGTGTTGTAGGAATGTACTTCCTGAGTGACCTACAGAGGTGTTGTAGGACTGTACTTCCTGAGTGACCTACAGAGGTGTTGTAGGAATGTACTTCCTGATTGACCTACAGAGGTGTTGTAGGAATGTACTTCCTGATTGACCTACAGAGGTGTTGTAGGAATGTACTTCCTGAGTGACCTACAGAGGTGTTGTAGGAATGTACTTCCTGAGTGACCTACAGAGGTGTTGTAGGAATGTACTTCCTGAGTGACCTACAGAGGTGTTGTAGGAATGTACTTCCTGAGTGACCTACAGAGGTGTTGTAGGAATGTACTTCCTGAGTGACCTACAGAGGTGTTGTAGGACTGTACTTCCTGAGTGACCTACAGAGGTGTTGTAGGACTGTACTTCCTGAGTGACCTACAGAGGTGTTGTAGGACTGTACGTCCTGAGTGACCTACAGAGGTGTTGTAGGACTGTACTTCCTGAGTGACCTACAGAGGTGTTGTAGGACTGTACTTCCTGAGTGACCTACAGAGGTGTTGTAGGACTGTACGTCCTGAGTGACCTACAGAGGTGTTGTAGGAATGTACTTCCTGAGTGACCTACAGAGGTGTTGTAGGACTGTACTTCCTGAGTGACCTACAGAGGTGTTGTAGGACTGTACTTCCTGATTGACCTACAGAGGTGTTGTAGGAATGTACTTCCTGAGTGACCTACAGAGGTGTTGTAGGAATGTACTTCCTGAGTGACCTACAGAGGTGTTGTAGGACTGTACTTTCTGAGTGACCTACAGAGGTGTTGTAGGACTGTACTTCCTGAGTGACCTACAGAGGTGTTGTAGGACTGTACTTCCTGAGTGACCTACAGAGGTGTTGTAGTACTGTACTTCCTGAGTGACCTACAGAGGTGTTGTAGGAATGTACTTCCTGATTGACCTACAGAGGTGTTGTAGGAATGTACTTACTGAGTGACCTACAGAGGTGTTGTAGGAATGTACTTCCTGAGTGACCTACAGAGGTGTTGTAGGACTGTACTTCCTGAGTGACCTACAGAGGTGTTGTAGGAATGTACTTCCTGAGTGACCTACAGAGGTGTTGTAGGACTGTACTTCCTGAGTGACCTACAGAGGTGTTGTAGGAATGTACTTCCTGATTGACCTACAGAGGTGTTGTAGGAATGTACTTCCTGATTGACCTACAGAGGTGTTGTAGGAATGTACTTCCTGAGTGACCTACAGAGGTGTTGTAGGAATGTACTTCCTGAGTGACCTACAGAGGTGTTGTAGGAATGTACTTCCTGAGTGACCTACAGAGGTGTTGTAGGAATGTACTTCCTGAGTGACCTACAGAGGTGTTGTAGGAATGTACTTCCTGAGTGACCTACAGAGGTGTTGTAGGACTGTACTTCCTGAGTGACCTACAGAGGTGTTGTAGGACTGTACTTCCTGAGTGACCTACAGAGGTGTTGTAGGACTGTACGTCCTGAGTGACCTACAGAGGTGTTGTAGGACTGTACTTCCTGAGTGACCTACAGAGGTGTTGTAGGACTGTACTTCCTGAGTGACCTACAGAGGTGTTGTAGGACTGTACTTCCTGAGTGACCTACAGAGGTGTTGTAGGACTGTACTTCCTGAGTGACCTACAGAGGTGTTGTAGGAATGTACTTCCTGAGTGACCTACAGAGGTGTTGTAGGACTGTACTTCCTGAGTGACCTACAGAGGTGTTGTAGGACTGTACTTCCTGAGTGACCTACAGAGGTGTTGTAGTACTGTACTTCCTGAGTGACCTACAGAGGTGTTGTAGGACTGTACTTCCTGAGTGACCTACAGAGGTGTTGTAGGACTGTACTTCCTGATTGACCTACAGAGGTGTTGTAGGAATGTACTTCCTGAGTGACCTACAGAGGTGTTGTAGGAATGTACGTCCTGAGTGACATACAGAGGTGTTGTAGGACTGTACTTCCTGAGTGACCTACAGAGGTGTTGTAGGACTGTACTTCCTGAGTGACCTACAGAGGTGTTGTAGGACTGTACTTCCTGAGTGACCTACAGAGGTGTTGTAGTACTGTACTTCCTGAGTGACCTACAGAGGTGTTGTAGGAATGTACTTCCTGATTGACCTACAGAGGTGTTGTAGGAATGTACTTCCTGATTGACCTACAGAGGTGTTGTAGGAATGTACTTCCTGAGTGACCTACAGAGGTGTTGTAGGAATGTACTTCCTGAGTGACCTACAGAGGTGTTGTAGGACTGTACTTCCTGAGTGACCTACAGAGGTGTTGTAGGAATGTACTTCCTGAGTGACCTACAGAGGTGTTATAGGACTGTACTTCCTGAGTGACCTACAGAGGTGTTGTAGGAATGTACTTCCTGATTGACCTACAGAGGTGTTGTAGGAATGTACTTCCTGATTGACCTACAGAGGTGTTGTAGGAATGTACTTCCTGAGTGACCTACAGAGGTGTTGTAGGAATGTACTTCCTGAGTGACCTACAGAGGTGTTGTAGGAATGTACTTCCTGAGTGACCTACACAGGTGTTGTAGGAATGTACTTCCTGATTGACCTACAGAGGTGTTGTAGGACTGTACTTCCTGAGTGACCTACAGAGGTGTTGTAGGACTGTACTTCCTGAGTGACCTACAGAGGTGTTGTAGTACTGTACTTCCTGAGTGACCTACAGAGGTGTTGTAGGACTGTACTTCCTGAGTGACCTACAGAGGTGTTGTAGGACTGTATGTCCTGAGTGACCTACAGAGGTGTTGTAGGACTGTACTTCCTGAGTGACCTACAGAGGTGTTGTAGGACTGTACTTCCTGAGTGACCTACAGAGGTGTTGTAGGACTGTACTTCCTGAGTGAC
>NC_052329.1:1498995-1511495 GCF_016432855.1 Salvelinus namaycush
GCCTGCCTGCCCAGCGTGGTCTGAACTGTCTGCCTGCCCAGCGCTGCCCGTCTGTCCCGAGCCTTCAGAGCCGTCCAGCCAGGACCAGCCAGAGCCGTCCAGCCAGGACCAGCCAGAGCCGTCCAGCCAGGACCAGCCAGAGCCGTCCAGCCAGGACCAGCCAGAGCCGTCCAGCCAGGACCAGCCAGAGCCGTCCAGCCAGGACCAGCCAGAGCCGTCCAGCCAGGAGCTGCCAGCCAGTCAGGAGCTGCCGGAGCCAGCCAGCCAGGATCCGCCAGAGCCTTCCGCCAGCCAGGATCCGCCAGAGCCTTCCGCCAGCCAGGATCCGCCAGAGCCTTCCGCCAGCCAGGATCCGCCAGAGCCTTCCGCCAGCCAGGATCCGCCAGAGCCTTCCGCCAGCCAGGACCTGCCAGAGCCGTCCAGCCAGGACCTGCCAGAGCCGTCCAGCCAGGACCTGCCAGAGTCCCTCAGCCAGGACCTGCCAGAGTCCCTCAGCCAGGACCTGCCAGAGTCCCTCAGCCAGGACCTGCCAGAGTCCCTCAGCCAGGACCTGCCAGAGTCCCTCAGCCCGGAGCTGCCGTCCCTCAGCCCGGAGCTGCTGCCCCTTATCCCGGAGCTGCTGCCCCTTATCCCGGTGCTGCCCCTTATCCCGATGCTGCCCCTTCATTTAGGTGGGTTTAGTTGGAGGGTGGTCATTGGGAGGGGGATACGGAAGCGGGGAGTGACTATGGTGGGGTGGGGACCTCGCCCAGAGCCTGAGCCACCACCGTGGTCAGATGCCCACCCAGACCCTCCCCTAGACTTTGTGCTGGTGCGCCCGGAGTTCGCACCTTAAGGGGGGGGTTATGTCACGTTCCTGACCTGTTTTCTCTTGTTTTGTATGTGTTTATTGGTCAGGGCGTGAGTTTTGGGTGGGCAGTCTATGTTTTCTATTTCTATGTTGGGATTTTGTGTTCGGCCTGGTATGATTCTCAATCAGAGACAGGTGTCTATCGTTGTCCCTGATTGAGAATCATACTAAGGCAGCCTGGGTTTCACTTGTGTTTTGTGGGTGTTTGTTCCTGTGTCAGCGTTTGGGCCACACAGGACTGTTTCGGGTTTGTCACGTTTGTTGTTTTGTATGTTGAAGTGCTTTGTTGTTTTGTCATTAAATAATGAACACTTATCCCTCCGCATCTTGGTCCGATCCATGCTCCTCCTCGTCCGAGGAGGAGAACGACATTGACAGTCGTTACACTCTATATATATTATCTCCTGCCTGATTATCTCTATATATATATTATCTCCTGCCTGATTATCTCTATATATATATATTATCTCCTGCCTGATTATCTCAACATGCTGCTGTAGTTGTGTCAAGTCCTTTGCATTGCCCAGGCTAGTTATTGTTCAGTCCACGTGATTCTGGTGCTGTAGTTAAAGTGTAAAGCATTTTGACTAAGTTGTAGTTTCTTATTCCTGTAAGAGATTAAAGCGAAGCGCTATATTCATGGTTATATGAAAGGTACTCATGATGTATATATATTGTGGGATCCTGTTTGTAAAACAGCACAGGGGGTTTTGAGTATGGATTCAGTTCCAACAAGGATGGCGAGCCGCCCGAACCCAGGACATCCAGAAGAAGATTTGGATGCAAAGATTTATTTTCCTTGGATGACACTGAATTTGCACTGCCATACTACGGTGTGGTAGGATACATACTACGGTGTGGTAGGATTCATACTACGGTGTGGTAGGATTCATACTATGGTGTAGTAGGATTCATAGTACGGTGTGGTAGGATTCATACTACGGTGTGGTAGGATTCATACTACGGTGTGGTAGGATACATACTACGGTGTGGTAGGATTCATACTACGGTGTGGTAGGATACATACTATAGTGTGGTAGGAGACATACTACGGTGTGGTAGGAGACATACTACGGTGTGGTAGGATTCATACTACGGTGTGGTAGGATTCATACTACGGTGTGGTAGGAGACATACTACGGTGTGGTAGGATTCATACTACGGTGTGGTAGGAGACATACTACGGTGTGGTAGGATTCATACTACGGTGTGGTAGGATTCATACTACGGTGTGGTAGGATTCATACTACGGTGTGGTAGGATTCATACTACGCTCTGGTAGGAGTCATACTACGGTGTGGTAGGATTCATACTACGCTCTGGTAGGAGTCATACTACGGTGTGGTAGGATTCATACTACGGTGTGGTAGGATTCATACTACCCTCTGGTAGGAGTCATACTACGGTGTGGTAGGATTCATACTACGGTGTGGTAGGATTCATACTACGGTGTGGTAGGATTCATACTACGGTGTGGTAGGATTCATACTATGCTGTGGTAGGATTCATACTACGGTGTGGTAGGATTCATACTACGCTGTGGTAGGATTCATAGTACGGTGTGGTAGGATTCATACTACGGTGTGGTAGGATTCATACTACGGTGTGGTAGGATTCATACTACGGTGTGGTAGGATTCATACTACGCTGTGGTAGGATTCATACTACGGTGTGGTAGGATTCATACTACGCTGTGGTAGGATTCATAGTACGGTGTGGTAGGATTCATACTACGGTGTGGTAGGATTCATACTACGGTGTGGTAGGATTCATACTACGGTGTGGTAGGAGACATACTACGGTGTGGTAGGAGACATACTACGGTGTGGTAGGATTCATACTACGCTCTGGTAGGAGTCATACTACGGTGTGGTAGGATTCATACTACGCTGTAGTAGGATTCATACTACGCTGTAGTAGGATTCATACTACGGTGTGGTAGGATTCATACTACGGTGTGGTAGGATTCATACTATGCTGTGGTAGGATTCATACTACGGTGTGGTAGGATTCATACTACGGTGTGGTAGGATTCATACTACGGTGTGGTAGGATTCATACTACGGTGTGGTAGGAGACATACTACGGTGTGGTAGGAGACATACTACGGTGTGGTAGGATTCATACTACGGTGTGGTAGGATTCATACTATGGTGTGGTAGGATACATACTATAGTGTGGTAGGAGACATACTATGGTGTGGTAGGATTCATACTACGGTGTGGTAGGATTCATACTATGGTGTGGTAGGAGTCATACTACGGTGTGGTAGGATTCATACTATGCTGTGGTAGGATTCATAGTACGGTGTGGTAGGATTCATACTACGGTGTGGTAGGATTCATACTATGCTGTGGTAGGAGTCATACTACGGTGTGGTAGGATTCATACTACGGTGTGGTAGGATTCATACTACGGTGTGGTAGGATTCATACTACGGTGTGGTAGGATTCATACTACGGTGTGGTAGGATTCATACTACGGTGTGGTAGGATTCATACTACGCTCTGGTAGGAGTCATACTACGGTGTGGTAGGATTCATACTACGCTCTGGTAGGAGTCATACTACGGTGTGGTAGGATTCATACTACGGTGTGGTAGGATTCATACTACGCTCTGGTAGGAGTCATACTACGGTGTGGTAGGAATCATACTACGGTGTGGTAGGATTCATACTACGGTGTGGTAGGATTCATACTACGGTGTGGTAGGATTCATACTACGCTGTGGTAGGATTCATACTACGGTGTGGTAGGATTCATACTATGCTGTGGTAGGATTCATAGTACGGTGTGGTAGGATTCATAGTACGGTGTGGTAGGATTCATACTACGGTGTGGTAGGATTCATACTACGGTGTGGTAGGATTCATACTACGGTGTGGTAGGAGACATACTACGGTGTGGTAGGAGACATACTACGGTGTGGTAGGATTCATACTACGCTCTGGTAGGAGTCATACTACGGTGTGGTAGGATTCATACTACGGTGTGGTAGGATTCATACTACGCTGTAGTAGAATTCATACTACGGTGTAGTAGGATTCATACTACGGTGTGGTAGGATTCATACTACGGTGTGGTAGGATTCATACTATGCTGTGGTAGGATTCATACTACGGTGTGGTAGGATTCATACTACGGTGTGGTAGGATTCATACTACGGTGTGGTAGGATTCATACTACGGTGTGGTAGGATTCATACTACGGTGTGGTAGGAGACATACTACGGTGTGGTAGGAGACATACTACGGTGTGGTAGGATTCATACTACGGTGTGGTAGGATTCATACTACGGTGTGGTAGGATACATACTAAAGTGTGGTAGGAGACATACTACGGTGTGGTAGGATTCATACTACGGTGTGGTAGGA
The DNA here is from genome assembly GCF_016432855.1 of Salvelinus namaycush. NCBI lineage: Eukaryota > Metazoa > Chordata > Actinopteri > Salmoniformes > Salmonidae > Salvelinus > Salvelinus namaycush. The sequence goes on from NC_052329.1 coordinate 1,503,220, forward strand.
TTCATACTATGGTGTGGTAGGAGTCATACTACGGTGTGGTAGGATTCATACTATGCTGTGGTAGGATTCATAGTACGGTGTGGTAGGATTCATACTACGGTGTGGTAGGATTCATACTATGCTGTGGTAGGATTCATACTACGGTGTGGTAGGATTCATACTACGGTGTGGTAGGATTCATACTACGGTGTGGTAGGATTCATACTACGGTGTGGTAGGAGTCATACTACGGTGTGGTAGGAGTCATACTACGGTGTGGTAGGATAATTTGTTACACCGTACATTGCAGTGGGACTGTCATAAGAACACACAACATTTAATCACCTTACAGTTTTTATTGATAAGCACATTCACTTTCATTTGATTCCATCTCATAGTGGTTCATAAGTCAGTATTTGTGAATTGGGTTGTGTCCCGTCCTCCGCCCCGGGTCCGTCCTCCGCACCGGGTCCAGATCTGAGCAGGGGGTTTCGGGGGCAGTCTCAGCCTCCGCCCCGGGTCCAGATCTGAGCAGGGGGTTTCCGGGGGCAGTCTCAGCCTCCGCCCCGGGTCCAGATCTGAGCAGGGGGTTTCGGGGGCAGTCTCAGCCTCCGCCCCGGGTCCAGATCTGAGCAGGGGATTTCGGGGGCAGTCTCAGCCTCCGCCCCGGGTCCAGATCTGAGCAGGTGGTTTCGGGGGGCACTCTCAGCCTCCGCACCGGGTCCAGATCTGAGCAGGGGGTTTCGGAGGCAGTCTCAGCCTCCGCCCCGGGTCCAGATCTGAGCAGGGGGTTTCCGGGGGCAGTCTCAGCCTCCGCCCCGGGTCCAGATCTGAGCAGGGGATTTCGGGGGCAGTCTCAGCCTCCGCCCCGGGTCCAGATCTGAGCAGGTGGTTTCGGGGGGCACTCTCAGCCTCCGCACCGGGTCCAGATCTGAGCAGGGGGTTTCGGAGGCAGTCTCAGCCTCCTCCCCTGGTCCAGATCTGAGCAGGGGGTTTCGGGGGCAGTCTCAGCCTCCGCCCCGGGTCCAGACTCAACCCCAACCATCGGAAATGCAAGGTTCCGTTGCCTGTACTGTGAATGTTAATGTAGCCGAGGTTGCCGTGGTGGCGCGCTCAGGGGCGGCGTGATAGTGACTGAGCTCTTGGAAGTGGTTACCGAGGGCACTGACTCCGAAACTGATAGGCCTGTTTCACAGACAACGAAGAATGATGTGCCCAGTGTAATTACAGACATGCAGGTTGATGTGAGGGGAGGTGGACTCTGGATTCCGTGGAGCTGCTCCATGAGGATGGAGGAATGGAGGAAGAGATTGACAAGCTGTCGGATATCGCCATCAATGTAGATGTAGCATCAGTCAGGTTCACTGTACACGTTACAGCAGGAAGGGAAGGAAAAGGGACAGCAAGATAATCACAATGGTCCGGTCCTGATGGGATCCTGATGGGTCTGGTCCTGATGGGTCTGATCCTGATGGGTCTGGTGGGTCTGATCCTGATGAGTCTGGTCCTGATGGGTCTGGTCCTGATGGGTCTGGTCCTGAGGGGTCTGATCCTGATGGGTCTGGTGGGTCTGATCCTGATGGGTCTGGTCCTGATGGGTCTGGTCCTGATGGGTCTGGTCCTGAGGGGTCTGATTCTGATGGGTCTGATGGGTCTGGTGGGTCTGTTCCTGATGGGTCTGATCCTGATGGGTCTCATGGGTCTGGTGGGTCTGATCCTGATGAGTCTGGTCCTGATGGGTCTGGTCCTGATGGGTCTGATACTGATGGGTCTGATACTGATGGGTCTGATCCTGATGGGTCTGATGGGTCTGGTGGGTCTGATCCTGATGAGTCTGATGGGTCTGGTGGGTCTGATCCTGATGAGTCTGGTCCTGATGGGTCTGGTCCTGATGGGTCTGGTCCTGAGGGGTCTGATCCTGATGGGTCTGGTGGGTCTGATCCTGATGGGTCTGGTCCTGATGGGTCTGGTCCTGATGGGTCTGGTCCTGAGGGGTCTGATCCTGATGGGTCTGGTGGGTCTGATCCTGATGGGTCTGGTCCTGATGGGTCTGGTCCTGATGGGTCTGATCCTGAGGGGTCTGGTCCTGATGGGTCTGATCCTGATGGGTCTGATGGGTCTGGTGGTTCTGATCCTGATGAGTCTGATGGGTCTGGTGGGTCTGATCCTGATGAGTCTGGTCCTGATGGGTCTGGTCCTGATGGGTCTGGTCCTGAGGGATCTGATCCTGATGGGTCTGATGGGTCTGGTGGGTCTGATCCTGATGGGTCTGGTCCTGATGGGTCTGGTCCTGATGGGTCTGATCCTGAGTGGTCTGGTCCTGATGGGTCTGATCCTGATGGGTCTGATGAGTACGTATTTACTGATAGTGGTAATGAGGTAGTGTGGGGCATGGAGGGGGAGAACGTCTTTACTTATGGGTCTAATATAAGTAGAGGAGTAGCAGTTCTGTTCTCATCAGGCCTAGATCTTAAAGTCGAATCTACCTCAGAGGTGGGACGGGTGTTATACTTTCGGTGAAACTGGAGGGCGCGCAATTCAAAGAAATAATCATAAATATTATGGATTTTAAACATTTATGTCCGTATAAGTGTCTTATATCGGCTGAAAGCTTAATTTCTTGTTAATCTAACTGCACTGTCCGATTTACAGTAGCTATTACAGCGAAAACATGCCATGCGATTGTTTGAGGACGGGTCCCCAAATCGAAATATTTTTTCCACCGGCACAGGCTTCATACTTTCACAAATAACGATTAAATATTCACTTACTTTTTGAAAATCTTCCTCTGATTTGTCATCCAAAGGGTCCCAGCTACAACATGTAGTGTCGTTTTGTCAGATAAAACCCTTCTTTATATCGCAAAAAGTCAGTTTAGTTGGTGCCATCGATTTGAGTAATCCACTCGTTAAACATGCAGATAAAGGAATCCGAAATCTACCCCTATGTCAAAATATGTTTCTATTTACTCCTCAGATACCCTAAAATGTAATCAAACCATAATATTGCTTTCGGAAAAGAAGATCTTAAAGGTTAAGGTATATCTAGTTCTGTTCTCACCAGGCCCAGATCTTACAGTAAAATATGTAAGATCCAAAGGTGGAGACGGGCGTAAGCAGGATTTTAGAGACATTGAGGATAGCCTTATTGGGCAGCAGGACTCAGGGTCAGAGAGGGAGTTGAGGGCTAAGTGGACACAGCTGGGACATGGATGCTCCGAGGGCGTTCCTCTTCAACCTGGAGAGGAAGACGGCTCAGCAGAAACAGATGTTCCTTCTATGGCGTCCTTCAGGGTCTCTGATGTCGGATCCAACAGAGATGAGGAGGATGACTATAGACTTCTAGGCAGACCTCTGCTGTGACAGCAACATGATCCACAGGAGATTGCCACACACACACTTATATAGAGGGGTTGATAACATGACCAGGATGGGTTGATAACATGACCAGGATGGGTTACTAATAGGACCAGGATGGGTTGTTAATATGACCAGGATGGGTTGTTAATATGACCAGGACGGGTTGTTAATATGACCAGGATGGGTTGTTAATATGACCAGGATTGGTTGTTAATAGACCCAGGATGGGTTGTTAATAGGACCAGGATGGGTTGATAATATGACCAGGATGGGTTGATAATATGACCAGGACGGGTTGTTAATATGACCAGGATGGGTTGATAATATGACCAGGATGGGTCGATAATATGACCAGGATGGGTTGTTAATAGGACCAGGATGGGTTGATAATATGACCAGGACGGGTTGTTAATATGACCAGGATGGGTTGTTAATATGACCAGGATGGGTTGTTAATATGACCAGGATGGGTTGATAATATGACCAGGATGGGTTGTTAATATGACCAGGATGGGTTGATAATATGACCAGGATGGGTTGATAATATGACCAGGATGGGTTGTTAATATGACCAGGATGGGTTGATAATATGACCAGGATGGGTTGATAATATGACCAGGATGGGTTGTTAATATGACCAGGATGGGTTGATAATATGACCAGGATGGGTTGATAATACGACCAGGATTGTGCCTTTGGCTTCTGGACAACGAAAGAAAGATGATATGAAAACCAATAGAAGAGGAGAGAAATGGCATAGTGGTGGGTCCAGTAGGGAAGTAAATGGAAACACGTGTGTGTGTGTGTGTGTGTGTGTGTGTGTGTGTGTGTGTGTGTGTGTGTGTGTGTGTGTGTGTGTGTGTGCGTGTGCGTGTGTGTGATACAACGCTACTCGACACTGCTAATGGGAAGGTGCCACTTTGTCTGTCATTGGCCGTTCATTTAATGGCCCTGGGAGCTATTTAGAAGTGAGTGGCTCTAATGTAGGTAACTCACTCTCTCTCTCTCACACACACACACACACACACACACACACACACACACACACACACACACACACACACACACACACAATCACACTCACACTCACACTCACACTCACATGAACTGAACAGGACAGAACACTGGGCTGAGCAGGACAGGACAGAACACAGGGCTGAGCAGAACAGGACAGAACACAGGGCTGAGCAGAACAGGACAGAACACTGGGCTGAGCAGAACAGGACAGAACACTGGGCTGAGCAGAACAGGACAGAACACAGGGCTGAGCAGAACAGGACAGAACACTGGGCTGAGCAGGACAGGACAGAACACTGGGCTGAGCAGAACAGGACAGAACACAGGGCTGAGCAGGACAGGACAGAACACTGGGCTGAGCAGAACAGGACAGAACACTGGGCTGAGCAGAACAGGACAGAACACTGGGCTGAGCAGAACAGGACAGAACACAGGGCTGAGCAGAACAGGACAGAACACTGGGCTGAGCAGAACAGGACAGAACACTGGGCTGAGCAGAACAGGACAGAACACTGGGCTGAGCAGAACAGGACAGAACACAGGGCTGAGCAGAACAGGACAGAACACTGGGCTGAGCAGAACAGGACAGAACACTGGGCTGAGCAGAACAGGACAGAACACAGGGCTGAGCAGGACAGGACAGAACACTGGGCTGAGCAGAACAGGACAGAACACTGGGCTGAGCAGAACAGGACAGAACACTGGGCTGAGCTGTGACCCACGCTGGAATCATTGAACGACCTTGATTAGCATGTCAAGTGATATTACATGGGTGGGTGAGAGAGGGAGGGAGGGAGATAGGGGGAGGGAGGGATGGCTAGAAAGGAGAGAGACAGGGATGGGGAGATGTGTGTATAGATCCAGGTGAATGACTAACTGATGTGTATAGATCCAGGTTAATGACTACCTGATGTGTATAGATCCAGGTGAGTGACTACCTGATGTGTGTAGATCCAGGTGAATGACTACCTGATGTGTGTGTACACATGTCCTCTTTTCCATTTCCTGAAGCTAAAGGGGTCGATAGTGGACCGTAGTTTGACCCAGCTAGTGACTGACAGACAGCAGTGCCACGTGCTAGTCGACCTCACACACACACACACACACACACACACACACACACACACACACACACACACACACACACACACACACACACACACACACACACACACACACACACACACACACACACACACACACACACACACACAATCGACCCCCCCTCCCCCCCCCGCCAGCCAGCCAGCCAGCCAGTAGGATATTTCCTGATTTATGCTTTCAGTCTAGGGAACATAGAGAGAGACTGTGCTGTTCTCCATGGAAACAGGAGCGGTCCACCTGTCAGTCTGAGTAGTTTGTAAATCTAAGGCACAGCACCACAGACACAGAGCTGGTTAGCAGAGACATACCCCCCCCCCCCCCCCCCCCCCCCCCCCTTTCTATATTGCCGTGGTGTATTGGCATTGTGTTATTGATGCTGTGTCCTATACTGCCCCCCAATGCTAGGTTCGTTCTGGGCTGGATACCAGAGATCTACCCCCCCCAGTCTGCCTGTCTATACTGTGAGATATCAATGTGTTAGCATTGTAGTGTTGTAGTATTGTAACAGTGTACTATACCAACGCGACATTAAAAACTGTAATATCTTATGTTTCACTGAGTCGTGGGTGAACGACGACATTAAGGACCTACCAGCTGGCGGGTTGTACACTCCATCGGCAGGACAGAACAGCAGCCTCTGGTAAGACACGGGGTGGCGGGTTGTACACTCCATCAGCAGGACAGAACAGCAGCCTCTGGTAAGACAAGGGGTGGCGGGTTGTACACTCCATCAGCAGGACAGAACAGCAGCCTCTGGTAAGACAAGGGGTGGCGGGTTGTACACTCCATCGGCAGGACAGAACAGCAGCCTCTGGTAAGACACGGGGTGGCGGGTTGTACACTCCATCGGCAGGACAGAACAGCAGCCTCTGGTAAGACACGGGGTGGCGGGTTGTACACTCCATCGGCAGGACAGAACAGCAGCCTCTGGTAAGACACGGGGTGGCGGGTTGTACACTCCATCGGCAGGACAGAACAGCAGCCTCTGGTAAGACACGGGGTGGCGGGTTGTACACTCCATCGGCAGGACAGAACAGCAGCCTCTGGTAAGACATGTGGCGGGGGCCTATTCATATATGGTAAGACATGTGGCGGGGGCCTATTCATATATGGTAAGACATGTGGCGGGGGCCTATTCATATATGGTAAGACATGTGGCGGGGGCCTATTCATATATGGTAAGACATGTGGCGGGGGCCTATTCATATATGGTAAGACATGTGGCGGGGGCCTATTCATATATGGTAAGACATGTGGCGGGGGCCTATTCATATATGTAAACAACAGATGGTGCACAAAGTCTCCAGGTTTTGAGTATCTCATGATAAGCTGTAGACCACACTTTCTACCAAGAGAGTTTTCATCTGTATTTTTCATGGCTGTCAGGCCGATGGTGGCACTAAAACCACACTCAGTCAGCTGTATACGGCCGTAAGCAAACAGGAAAACGCTCACCCAGAGGCGGTGCTCCTAGTAGCCGAGGACTTTAATGCAGGGAAACTTAAATCAGTTTTACCTCATTTCTATCAAGATGGAAAAAACTCCACCTTTACTCCACACACAGAGACACATACAAAGCTCTCCCTCGCCCTCCATTTGGCAAATCTGACCATAATTCTGTCCTCTTGATTCCTGCTTACAAGCTAAAATTAAAGCAGGAAGCACCAGTGACTAGATAAAAAAAGTGGTCAGATGAAGCAGATGCTAAACTACAGGACTGTTTTGCTAGCACAGACTGGAACATGTTCCGGGATTCTTCCGATGGCATTGAGGAGTACACCACATCAGTCACTGGCTTTATCAATAAGTGCATCGATGATGTCGTCCCCACAGTGACTGTACGTACATACCCCAACCAGAAGCCATGGATTACAGGCAACATTCGCACTGAGCTAAAGGCTAGAGCTGCCGCTTCAAGGAGCAGGACTTTAACCCTTAAGTTTATAAGAAATCCCGCTATGCCCTCCGACGAACCATCAAACAGGCAAAGCATCAATACAGGACTAAGATCGAATCGTACTACACCGGGTCTGACGCTCGTCAGATGTGGCAGGGCTTGCAAACTATTACAGACTACAAAGGGAAGCACAGTCACGAGCTGCCCAGTGACACGAGCCTACCAGATGAGCTAAACTACTTCTATGCTCGCTTCGAGGCAAATAACACTGAAACATGCATGAGAGCATCAGCTGTTCCGGACGACTGTGTGATCACGCTCTCCGTAGCCGACGTGAGTAAAACCTTTAAACAGGTCAACATTCACAAGGCCGCAGGGCAAGACGGATTACCAGGACTTGTACCCTGAGCATGCGCTGACCAACTGGCAAGTGTCTTCGCTGACATTTTCAACCTCTCCCTGTCCGAGTCTGTAATACCTACATGTTTCAAGCAGACCATCATAGTCCATGTGCCCAAGAACACTAAGGTAACCTGCCTAAATGCCTACCGACCCGTAGCACTCACATCTGTAGCCATGAAGTGCTTTGAAAGGCTGGTCATGGCTCACATCAACACTATTATCCCAGAAACCCTAAACCCTAGACCCACTCCAATTTCCATACCGCACCAATAGATCCACAGATGATCTCTTTTGCCCTTACCCCGCTGTATATAGCCCCACTATTGTTATTTCCTGCTGCTCTTTAATTATTTGTTATTCTTATCTCTTACTTTGTTTTAAGGTATTTTGGTTAAGAGCTTGTAAGTAAGCTTTTCACTGTAAGGTCTACCTACACCTGTTGTATTCGGCGTATATGACAAATAACATTTGATTTGATTTGATTTGATTTATACCAGCTCACCATGCTACGATATCCG
>NC_052329.1:1513995-1531495 GCF_016432855.1 Salvelinus namaycush
AGGCTTCTCTGGTTGTTAGGTGATAGAGGAAGACAGACAGGCTTCTCTGGTCGTTAGGTGATAGAGGAAGACAGACAGGTTTCTCTGGTCGTTACGTGATAGAGGAAGACAGACAGGCTTCTCTGGTCGTTACGTGATAGAGGAAGACAGACAGGCTTCTCTGGTCGTTAGGTGATAGAGGAAGACAGACAGGCTTCTCTGGTCGTTACGTGATAGAGGAAGACAGACAGGCTTCTCTGGTCGTTACGTGATAGAGGAAGACAGACAGGCTTCTCTGGTCGTTAGGTGATAGAGGAAGACAGACAGGCTTCTCTGGTCGTTAGGTGATAGAGGAAGACAGACGGGCTTCTCTGGTCGTTAGGTGATAGAGGAAGACATACGGGCTTCTCTGGTCGTTACGTGATAGAGGAAGACAGACAGGCTTCTCTGGTCGTTGCGTGATAGAGGAAGACAGACAGGCTTCTCTGGTCGTTACGTGATAGAGGAAGACAGACAGGCTTCTCTGGTCGTTACGTGATAGAGGAAGACAGACAGGCTTCTCTGGTCGTTACGTGATAGAGGAAGACAGACAGGCTTCTCTGGTCGTTAGGTGATAGAGGAAGACAGACAGGTTTCTCTGGTCGTTACGTGATAGAGGAAGACAGACAGGTTTCTCTGGTCGTTGCGTGATAGAGGAAGACAGACAGGCTTCTCTGGTCGTTACGTGATAGAGGAAGACAGACAGGCTTCTCTGGTCGTTACGTGATAGAGGAAGACAGACAGGCTTCTCTGGTCGTTACGTGATAGAGGAAGACAGACAGGCTTGTCTGGTCGTTACGTGATAGAGGAAGACAGACAGGCTTCTCTGGTCGTTACGTGATAGAGGAAGACAGACAGGTTTCTCTGGTCGTTGCGTGATAGAGGAAGACAGACAGGCTTCTCTTCTTCTCCTCACACACACACACACACACTCGCATGCACACACACACACACACTCGCATGCACACACACACACCATACCACTGGAAGCAGGCCAACACTGTGCCAAGCTCAGTGCCAAGCTCAGTGCCAAGCTCAGTGCCAAGCTCAGTGCCAAGCTCAGTGCCAAGCTCAGTGCCAAGCTCAGTGCCAAGCTCAGTGCCAAGCTCAGTGCCAAGCTCAGTGCCAATGTACCTGTAGAGAAACCATGCAGATGTATCAGAAGTACATGATGAAGAAGCGAGAGAAAGAGAGAGAGCAGTTTAATTAAAGTTTAAACATTTCCTCCACAAAATTATCCCCAGTCTGCCAGATGGCTGTGGTAGTAGTGGTAATATACAGGGCTGTTCTCTCCCCAGTCTGCCAGATGGCTGTGGTAGTAGTGGTAATATACAGGGCTGTTCTCTCTCCAGTCTGCCAGATGGCTGTGGTAGTAGTGGTAATATACAGGGCTGTTCTCTCTCCCCAGTCTGCCAGATGGCTGTGGTAGTAGTGTTGATATACAGGGCTGTTCTCTCCCCAGTCTGCCAGATGGCTGTGGTAGTAGTGTTGGTATACAGGGCTGTTCTCTCTCCAGTCTGCCAGATGGCTGTGGTAGTAGTGTTGGTATACAGGGCTGTTCTCTCTCCAGTCTGCCAGATGGCTGTGGTAGTAGTGTTAATACACAGGGCTGTTCTCTCTTCAGTCTGCCAGATGGCTGTGGTAGTGTGGTAATATACAGGGCTGTTCTCTCTCCAGTCTGCCAGATGGCTGTGGTAGTAGTGTTAATATACAGGGCTGTTCTCTCTCCAGTCTGCCAGATGGCTGTGGTAGTAGTGTTGGTATACAGGGCTGTTCTCTCTCCAGTCTGCCAGATGGCTGTGGTAGTAGTGTTAATATACAGGGCTGTTCTCTCTCCAGTCTGCCAGATGGCTGTGGTAGTAGTGTTAATATACAGGGCTGTTCTCTCTTCAGTCTGCCAGATGGCTGTGGTAGTAGTGTTAATATACAGGGCTGTTCTCTCTCCAGTCTGCCAGATGGCTGTGGTAGTAGTGTTAATATACAGGGCTGTTCTCTCTCCAGTCTGCCAGATGGCTGTGGTAGTAGTGTTGGTATACAGGGCTGTTCTCTCTCCAGTCTGCCAGATGGCTGTGGTAGTAGTGTTAATATACAGGGCTGTTCTCTCTCCAGTCTGCCAGATGGCTGTGGTAGAAGTGTTGATATGTTCTCTCTCCCCAGTCTGTCAGATGGCTGTGGTAGTAGTGTTGGTATACAGGGCTGTTCTCTCTCCAGTCTGCCAGATGGCTGTGGTAGTAGTGTTGATATACAGGGCTGTTCTCTCCCCAGTCTGCCAGATGGCTGTGGTAGTAGTGTTGGTATACAGGGCTGTTCTCTCTCCAGTCTGCCAGATGGCTGTGGTAGTAGTGTTGATATACAGGGCTGTTCTCTCTCCAGTCTGCCAGATGGCTGTGGTAGTAGTGTTGGTATACAGGGCTGTTCTCTCTCCAGTCTGCCAGATGGCTGTGGTAGTAGTGTTGGTATACAGGGCTGTTCTCTCTCCAGTCTGCCAGATGGCTGTGGTAGTAGTGTTGGTATACAGGGCTGTTCTCTCTCCAGTCTGCCAGATGGCTGTGGTAGTAGTGTTGGTATACAGGGCTGTTCTCTCTCCAGTCTGCCAGATGGCTGTGGTAGTAGTGTTGGTATACAGGGCTGTTCTCTCTCCAGTCTGCCAGATGGCTGTGGTAGTAGTGTTCATATACAGGGCTGTTCTCTCTCCAGTCTGCCAGATGGCTGTGGTAGTAGTGTTGGTATACAGGGCTGTTCTCTCTCCAGTCTGCCAGATGGCTGTGGTAGTAGGGTTGGTATACAGGGCTGTTCTCTCTCCAGTCTGCCAGATGGCTGTGGTAGTAGTGTTGGTATACAGGGCTGTTCTCTCTCCAGTCTGCCAGATGGCTGTGGTAGTAGTGTTGGTATACAGGGCTGTTCTCTCTCCAGTCTGCCAGATGGCTGTGGTAGTAGTGTTGATATACAGGGCTGTTCTCTCCCCAGTCTGCCAGATGGCTGTGGTAGTAGTGTTGGTATACAGGGCTGTTCTCTCTCCAGTCTGCCAGATGGCTGTGGTAGTAGTGTTGATATACAGGGCTGTTCTCTCTCCAGTCTGCCAGATGGCTGTGGTAGTAGTGTTGGTATACAAGGCTGTTCTCTCTCCAGTCTGCCAGATGGCTGTGGTAGTAGTGTTGGTATACAGGGCTGTTCTCTCTCCAGTCTGCCAGATGGCTGTGGTAGTAGTGTTAATATACAGGGCTGTTCTCTCTCCAGTCTGCCAGATGGCTGTGGTAGTAGTGTTGGTATACAGGGCTGTTCTCTCTCCAGTCTGCCAGATGGCTGTGGTAGTAGTGTTAATATACAGGGCTGTTCTCTCTCCAGTCTGCCAGATTCCTGTGGTAGTAGTGTTAATATACAGGGCTGTTCTCTCTCCAGTCTGCCAGATGGCTGTGGTAGTAGGGTTGGTATACAGGGCTGTTCTCTCTCCAGTCTGCCAGATGGCTGTGGTAGTAGTGTTGGTATACAGGGCTGTTCTCTCTCCAGTCTGCCAGATGGCTGTGGTAGTAGTGTTGGTATACAGGGCTGTTCTCTCTCCAGTCTGCCAGATGGCTGTGGTAGTAGTGTTGGTATACAGGGCTGTTCTCTCTCCAGTCTGCCAGATGGCTGTGGTAGTAGTGTTGGTATACAGGGCTGTTCTCTCTCCAGTCTGCCAGATGGCTGTGGTAGTAGTGTTGGTATACAGGGCTGTTCTCTCTCCAGTCTGCCAGATGGCTGTGGTAGTAGTGTTGGTATACAGGGCTGTTCTCTCTCCAGTCTGACAGATGGCTGTGGTAGTAGTGTTGGTATACAGGGCTGTTCTCTCTCCAGTCTGCCAGATGGCTGTGGTAGTAGTGTTGGTATACAGGGCTGTTCTCTCTCCAGTCTGCCAGATGGCTGTGGTAGTAGTGTTAATATACAGGGCTGTTCTCTCTCCAGTCTGCCAGATGGCTGTGGTAGTAGTGTTAATATACAGGGCTGTTCTCTCTTCAGTCTGCCAGATGGCTGTGGTAGTAGTGGTAATATACAGGGCTGTTCTCTCTCCAGTCTGCCAGATGGCTGTGGTAGTAGTGTTAATATACAGGGCTGTTCTCTCTCCAGTCTGCCAGATGGCTGTGGTAGTAGTGTTGGTATACAGGGCTGTTCTCTCTCCAGTCTGCCAGATGGCTGTGGTAGTAGTGTTAATATACAGGGCTGTTCTCTCTCCAGTCTGCCAGATGGCTGTGGTAGAAGTGTTGATATGTTCTCTCTCCCCAGTCTGCCAGATGGCTGTGGTAGTAGTGTTGGTATACAGGGCTGTTCTCTCTCCAGTCTGCCAGATGGCTGTGGTAGTAGTGTTGATATACAGGGCTGTTCTCTCCCCAGTCTGCCAGATGGCTGTGGTAGTAGTGTTGGTATACAGGGCTGTTCTCTCTCCAGTCTGCCAGATGGCTGTGGTAGTAGTGTTGATATACAGGGCTGTTCTCTCTCCAGTCTGCCAGATGGCTGTGGTAGTAGTGTTGGTATACAGGGCTGTTCTCTCTCCAGTCTGCCAGATGGCTGTGGTAGTAGTGTTGGTATACAGGGCTGTTCTCTCTCCAGTCTGCCAGATGGCTGTGGTAGTAGTGTTAATATACAGGGCTGTTCTCTCTCCAGTCTGCCAGATGGCTGTGGTAGTAGTGTTGGTATACAGGGCTGTTCTCTCTCCAGTCTGCCAGATGGCTGTGGTAGTAGTGTTGGTATACAGGGCTGTTCTCTCTCCAGTCTGCCAGATGGCTGTGTTAGTAGTGTTGGTATACAGGGCTGTTCTCTCTCCAGTCTGCCAGATGGCTGTGGTAGTAGTGTTGGTATACAGGGCTGTTCTCTCTCCAGTCTGCCAGATGGCTGTGGTAGTGTGGTAATATACAGGGCTGTTCTCTCTCCAGTCTGCCAGATGGCTGTGGTAGTAGTGTTAATATACAGGGCTGTTCTCTCTCCAGTCTGCCAGATGGCTGTGGTAGTAGTGTTGGTATACAGGGCTGTTCTCTCTCCAGTCTGCCAGATGGCTGTGGTAGTAGTGTTAATATACAGGGCTGTTCTCTCTCCAGTCTGCCAGATGGCTGTGGTAGTAGTTTTAATATACAGGGCTGTTCTCTCTTCAGTCTGCCAGATGGCTGTGGTAGTAGTGGTAATATACAGGGCTGTTCTCTCTCCAGTCTGCCAGATGGCTGTGGTAGTAGTGTTAATATACAGGGCTGTTCTCTCTCCAGTCTGCCAGATGGCTGTGGTAGTAGTGTTGGTATACAGGGCTGTTCTCTCTCCAGTCTGCCAGATGGCTGTGGTAGTAGTGTTAATATACAGGGCTGTTCTCTCTCCAGTCTGCCAGATGGCTGTGGTAGAAGTGTTGATATGTTCTCTCTCCCCAGTCTGTCAGATGGCTGTGGTAGTAGTGTTGGTATACAGGGCTGTTCTCTCTCCAGTCTGCCAGATGGCTGTGGTAGTAGTGTTGATATACAGGGCTGTTCTCTCCCCAGTCTGCCAGATGGCTGTGGTAGTAGTGTTGGTATACAGGGCTGTTCTCTCTCCAGTCTGCCAGATGGCTGTGGTAGTAGTGTTGATATACAGGGCTGTTCTCTCTCCAGTCTGCCAGATGGCTGTGGTAGTAGTGTTGGTATACAGGGCTGTTCTCTCTCCAGTCTGCCAGATGGCTGTGGTAGTAGTGTTGGTATACAGGGCTGTTCTCTCTCCAGTCTGCCAGATGGCTGTGGTAGTAGTGTTGGTATACAGGGCTGTTCTCTCTCCAGTCTGCCAGATGGCTGTGGTAGTAGTGTTGGTATACAGGGCTGTTCTCTCTCCAGTCTGCCAGATGGCTGTGGTAGTAGTGTTGGTATACAGGGCTGTTCTCTCTCCAGTCTGCCAGATGGCTGTGGTAGTAGTGTTCATATACAGGGCTGTTCTCTCTCCAGTCTGCCAGATGGCTGTGGTAGTAGTGTTGGTATACAGGGCTGTTCTCTCTCCAGTCTGCCAGATGGCTGTGGTAGTAGGGTTGGTATACAGGGCTGTTCTCTCTCCAGTCTGCCAGATGGCTGTGGTAGTAGTGTTGGTATACAGGGCTGTTCTCTCTCCAGTCTGCCAGATGGCTGTGGTAGTAGTGTTGGTATACAGGGCTGTTCTCTCTCCAGTCTGCCAGATGGCTGTGGTAGTAGTGTTGATATACAGGGCTGTTCTCTCCCCAGTCTGCCAGATGGCTGTGGTAGTAGTGTTGGTATACAGGGCTGTTCTCTCTCCAGTCTGCCAGATGGCTGTGGTAGTAGTGTTGATATACAGGGCTGTTGTCTCTCCAGTCTGCCAGATGGCTGTGGTAGTAGTGTTGGTATACAGGGCTGTTCTCTCTCCAGTCTGCCAGATGGCTGTGGTAGTAGTGTTAATATACAGGGCTGTTCTCTCTCCAGTCTGCCAGATGGCTGTGGTAGTAGTGTTGGTATACAGGGCTGTTCTCTCTCCAGTCTGCCAGATGGCTGTGGTAGTAGTGTTAATATACAGGGCTGTTCTCTCTCCAGTCTGCCAGATGGCTGTGGTAGTAGTGTTAATATACAGGGCTGTTCTCTCTCCAGTCTGCCAGATGGCTGTGGTAGTAGGGTTGGTATACAGGGCTGTTCTCTCTCCAGTCTGCCAGATGGCTGTGGTAGTAGTGTTGGTATACAGGGCTGTTCTCTCTCCAGTCTGCCAGATGGCTGTGGTAGTAGTGTTGGTATACAGGGCTGTTCTCTCTCCAGTCTGCCAGATGGCTGTGGTAGTAGTGTTGGTATACAGGGCTGTTCTCTCTCCAGTCTGCCAGATGGCTGTGGTAGTAGTGTTGGTATACAGGGCTGTTCTCTCTCCAGTCTGCCAGATGGCTGTGGTAGTAGTGTTGGTATACAGGGCTGTTCTCTCTCCAGTCTGCCAGATGGCTGTGGTAGTAGTGTTGGTATACAGGGCTGTTCTCTCTCCAGTCTGCCAGATGGCTGTGGTAGTAGTGTTGGTATACAGGGCTGTTCTCTCTCCAGTCTGCCAGATGGCTGTGGTAGTAGTGTTGGTATACAGGGCTGTTCTCTCTCCAGTCTGCCAGATGGCTGTGGTAGTAGTGTTAATATACAGGGCTGTTCTCTCTCCAGTCTGCCAGATGGCTGTGGTAGTAGTGTTAATATACAGGGCTGTTCTCTCTTCAGTCTGCCAGATGGCTGTGGTAGTAGTGGTAATATACAGGGCTGTTCTCTCTCCAGTCTGCCAGATGGCTGTGGTAGTAGTGTTAATATACAGGGCTGTTCTCTCTCCAGTCTGCCAGATGGCTGTGGTAGTAGTGTTGGTATACAGGGCTGTTCTCTCTCCAGTCTGCCAGATGGCTGTGGTAGTAGTGTTAATATACAGGGCTGTTCTCTCTCCAGTCTGCCAGATGGCTGTGGTAGAAGTGTTGATATGTTCTCTCTCCCCAGTCTGCCAGATGGCTGTGGTAGTAGTGTTGGTATACAGGGCTGTTCTCTCTCCAGTCTGCCAGATGGCTGTGGTAGTAGTGTTGATATACAGGGCTGTTCTCTCCCCAGTCTGCCAGATGGCTGTTGTAGTAGTGTTGGTATACAGGGCTGTTCTCTCTCCAGTCTGCCAGATGGCTGTGGTAGTAGTGTTGATATACAGGGCTGTTCTCTCTCCAGTCTGCCAGATGGCTGTGGTAGTAGTGTTGGTATACAGGGCTGTTCTCTCTCCAGTCTGCCAGATGGCTGTGGTAGTAGTGTTGGTATACAGGGCTGTTCTCTCTCCAGTCTGCCAGATGGCTGTGGTAGTAGTGTTAATATACAGGGCTGTTCTCTCTCCAGTCTGCCAGATGGCTGTGGTAGTAGTGTTGGTATACAGGGCTGTTCTCTCTCCAGTCTGCCAGATGGCTGTGGTAGTAGTGTTGGTATACAGGGCTGTTCTCTCTCCAGTCTGCCAGATGGCTGTGTTAGTAGTGTTGGTATACAGGGCTGTTCTCTCTCCAGTCTGCCAGATGGCTGTGGTAGTAGTGTTGGTATACAGGGCTGTTCTCTCTCCAGTCTGCCAGATGGCTGTGGTAGTAGTGTTCATATACAGGGCTGTTCTCTCTCCAGTCTGCCAGATGGCTGTGGTAGTAGTGTTGGTATACAGGGCTGTTCTCTCTCCAGTCTGCCAGATGGCTGTGGTAGTAGGGTTGGTATACAGGGCTGTTCTCTCTCCAGTCTGCCAGATGGCTGTGGTAGTAGTGTTAATATACAGGGCTGTTCTCTCTCTCCAGTCTGCCAGATGGCTGTGGTAGTAGTGTTGGTATACAGGGCTGTTCTCTCTCCAGTCTGCCAGATGGCTGTGGTAGTAGTGTTAATATACAGGGCTGTTCTCTCTCCAGTCTGCCAGATGGCTGTGGTAGTAGGGTTGGTATACAGGGCTGTTCTCTCTCCAGTCTGCCAGATGGCTGTGGTAGTAGTGTTGGTATACAGGGCTGTTCTCTCTCCAGTCTGCCAGATGGCTGTGGTAGTAGTGTTGGTATACAGGGCTGTTCTCTCTCCAGTCTGCCAGATGGCTGTGGTAGTAGTGTTGGTATACAGGGCTGTTCTCTCTCCAGTCTGCCAGATGGCTGTGGTAGTAGTGTTGGTATACAGGGCTGTTCTCTCTCCAGTCTGCCAGATGGCTGTGGTAGTAGTGTTGGTATACAGGGCTGTTCTCTCTCCAGTCTGCCAGATAACACTTAATGTTCTCCTTTTTCTCTCTCGTTCTTGTCTCATTTGTTTTTGTCCTATGTGATGCTAGCTAGGCTGCTGGCAGGCAGACTGTATGCTGATAGTGTAATGTGATGCTAGCTCTGTTCAGACGCCTGCCTCTCTGCTCTGTTCAGACGCCTGCCTCTCTGCTCTGTTCAGACGCCTGCCTCTCTGCTCTGTTCAGACGCCTGCCTCTCTGCTCTGTTCAGACGCCTGCCTCTCTCTGCTCTGTTCAGACGCCTGCCTCTCTGCTCTGTTCAGACGCCTGCCTCTCTGCTCTGTTCAGACGCCTGCCTCTCTCTGCTCTGTTCAGACGCCTGCCTCTCTGCTCTGTTCAGACGCCTGCCTCTCTCTGCTCTGTTCAGACGCCCAGGGTCACATGTATTAGAAAGGAGCAGAAAGCGAATCATTTAAAGAAGTGACTAGACTCAGTAACATGGGAATCATTTAACTTCTCTGGGATATGTGGGACTCTAACGTCCCACTTGGCCAAAAGCCAGTAAAAATGCAGAGCGCCAAATTCAAATAAATTACTATAAAATCTAACTTTCATGAAATCACACATGAAAGACACCAAATTAAAGCTACACTTGTTGTGAATCCAGCCAACATGTCTGATTTCAAAAAGGATTTACGGCGAAAGCACACCAAACGATTATGTTAGGTCAGTACATAGCCACAGAAAACACAGCCATTTTTCCAGCCAAAGATAGGAGTCACAAAAAGCAGAAATAGAGATAAAATGAATCACTAAAATTTGATGATCTTCATCAGATGACACTCATAGGACATCATGTTACACAATACATGTATGTTTTGTTCGATAATGTGCATATTTATATCCAAAAATCTCAGTTTACATTTGCCGCCATGTTCAGAAATGCCTCCAAAATATCCGGAGAAATTGCAGAGAGCCACATCAAATAACAGAAATACTCATCATAAACTTTGATGAAAGATACATGTTTTATATAGAATTAAAGATACACTTGTTCTTAATGCAACCGCTGTGTCAGATTTTAATTTTTTTTAACGGAAAAAGCAAACCTTGCAATAATCTGAGACTGCGCTCAGATAGAAACAACATTTCTCCGCCAGTCAACAGAAATACGAAATGACATCATAAATATTCCCTTACCTTTGATGATCTTCATCAGAATGCACTCCCAGGAATCCTAGTTCCACAATAAATTGTTGTTTTGTTCGATAATGTCCATTATTTATGTCCAAGTAGCTACTTTTGTTAGCACGTTTAGTACACATATCCAAACGCTCGCGCAGATCCAGGCGAACGTCTGACGAAAACTTCTATAAGTTATATTACAGGTCGAATAAACTTGTCAAACTAAGTAGAGAATCAATCTTTAGGATGTTGTTATCATAAATATTAAATAACGTTCCAACCGGAGAATTCCTTTGTGTCTACAGAAGTAATGGAACGCAAGTCGATATCATGTGGAATGCGCATGACCAGGAACTGGCTCTCTGCCAGACCACTGACTCATTCCCCTCTCATCCAGCTCCACATCACAGTAGAGGCTTCATTCAACGTTCTACAGACTGTTGACATCTAGTGGAAGGCGTAGGAAGTGCAAACAGATCCATATCCCACTGGGATTTCAATAGGCGATGAGTTGAAAATCGACCAGCCTCAGAATTCTTTTTTGCCTGCCATATGAGTTATGTTATACTCACAGACATAATTCAAACAGTTCTAGAAACGTAAGAATGTTTTATATCCAATAGTAATAATAATATGCATATATTAGCATCTGGGACAGAGTAGGAGGCAGTTCACTCTGGGCACGCTATTCATCCAAAGTGAATATGCTGCCTCCTATCCTAGACAAGTTAAAGAAGTGACTAGACTCAGTAACATGGGAATCATCTATGGCTGGTCTTTAAGCACAGAGGAGAGTTTTTAATGATTAGTGACTGTCTTGTTTTTCCTTCCCTGAATATTCAGATCTCCCACTAAGGCTTCTCGTCTGAATATTTTGACAAACAAAGATGTATGGTAATTCCTATAATTGCATCACTTCAATGACTCCTGTTCTCCTGAGATATTGCGCTGACTATTGTAATTAAAAAATAATCACATCTTAGGTTGAGTTTTCCTCTAAAAAATCTTCCACTTCAGAACACATTGAATTAAGAAGGGTTTTATAATCACATCGCTCTAACTTCCAAACACGTTATTCCCCTGTTCATCACAACACGTTATTCTACACTTCAGCTGTGTTGGCGTAGTTAACCCTTAACTGTCTGGCTGGCTGGGACTCTCCTTTCTCCTTTTGCAATTCTGTTTTTTTGTTTGTTAAATGAATGAGATTCAATATCTGTATTTTAGTATGCTTATCGATTGTTTTGTCTGTACTGCATAACAAATAAATCAACTCAGTGGTCGTGTGGTTAGTGTCCGCCCTGAGATTGTAAGTTTAGGAGTTCGATCTCCAGACGAGTCAAACCAACGACTGTAAAAATGGGACCTGATGCGTCTCTGCTTGGCATTTAGTATTAAGGTGATAGATTAGGGGTAACGCCCTGAGGTAGACTACAGTTGTGTCCAGGGGGTGTACTGGTAGACTACAGTCGTGTCCAGGGGGTGTACTGGTAGACTACAGTCCTGTCCAGGGGGTGTACTGGTAGACTACAGTCCTGTCCAGGGGGTGTACTGGTAGACTACAGTCCTGTCCAGGGGGTGTACTGGTAGACTACAGTCCTGTCCAGGGGGTGTACTGGTAGACTACAGTCCTGTCCAGGGGGTGTACTGGTAGACTACAGTCCTGTCCAGGATTGTGTACTGTCTCACTACAGAAACAGGAGGTAGACTACATTCCTGTCCAGGGGGTGTACTGGTAGACTACAGTCCTGTCCAGGGGGTGTACTGGTAGACTACAGTCCTGTCCAGGGGGTGTACTGGTAGACTACAGTCCTGTCCAGGGGGTGTACTGGTAGACTACAGTCCTGTCCAGGGGGTGTACTGGTAGACTACAGTCCTGTCCAGGGGGTGTACTGGTAGACTACAGTCCTGTCCAGGGGGTGTACTGGTTCACTACAGTCCTGTCCAGGGGGTGTACTGGTAGACTACAGTCCTGTCCAGTGGGTGTACTGGTAGACTGCAGTCCTGTCCAGGGGGTGTACTGGTAGACTACAGTCCTGTCCAGGGGGTGTACTGGTAGACTACAGTCCTGTCCAGGGGGTGTACTGGTAGACTACAGTCCTGTCCAGGGGGTGTACTGGTAGACTACAGTCCTGTCCAGGGGGTGTACTGGTAGACTACAGTCCTGTCCAGGGGGTGTACTGGCTCACTACAGAAACAGGAGATGATGCTTCAATGAGATGTTCCGGCTCACACATGCCAAGTCTACTTCCTGTTTCTGTAGTGAACCAGTACACCCCCTCACACATGCCAAGTCTACTTCCTGTTTCTGTAGTGAACCAGTACACCCCCTGGACAGGACTGTAGTCTACCAGTACACCCCCTGGACAGGACTGTAGTCTACCAGTACACCCCCTGGACAGGACTGTAGTGAACCAGTACACCCCCTGGACAGGACTGTAGTCTACCAGTACACCCCCTGGACAGGACTGTAGTCTACCAGTACACCCCCTGGACAGGACTGTAGTGAACCAGTACACCCCCTCACACATGCCAAGTCTACTTCCTTACTGCACAACCAATACGACATATTATATTATTATATATATATATTACTGTATCATTATATATATTATTATATAAGTTATTATATTACAATGCACTGTAATATCACATCATAATGCATTATAACTGCAAGCTTTAAGTAGACAAGTCTACTTTCAATAACTGATAGGTGGTGGTTTATTCCTACTTAACGTTTTGAATACACTGATTGTAAGTAGCTCTGGATGAAAATGTAAAATGTAAAGTCTTACCAAATTAACTGACCTTCTCTCCTCTCTCCTAGGTCCACAACAGGAACCTCCTCTTGCTGAACTTTGACCTTCTCTCCTCTCCCCCAGCTCCACAACAGGAACCTCCTCTTCCTGAACGTTGAACTTCTCTCCTCTCCCCCCGTTTCACAACAGGAACCTCCTCTTCCTGAACTTTGACCTTCTCTTCTCTCTCCTAGGTCCACAACAGGAACCTCCTCTCCCTGGACTTTGACCGTATCACACGTACAGAGAAGGTTTATGACGACCACAGGAAGTTCACGTTAAGGATCCACTACGACCACGCCGGACGCCCGACGCTCTGGGCCCCCAGCAGCCGCCTCAATGGGGTCAACGTCACCTACTCCCCGGGCGGACACGTGTCCGGCATCCAGCGGGGAACCATGTCTGTACGCATGGAGTACGACCAGAATGGTCGAATCACGTCGCAGATCTTTGCCGACGGGAAGTCATGGACCTACACTTACCTGGAGAAGGTAAAAAAATACCACTAGTGTACCTTATACATATATATATATATTTACATACTAAATGCAGGGCCTTCAGAAAGTATTCATACCGCTTGACTTACTCCATATTATGTTGTGTCTGAATTCAAAATTGATTCAGTATATATTTTTATCACCCATCTACACACAATACCCCATAATGACAAAGTGAAAGCATTTTTTGAAATGTTTGCAAATTTATTGAAAATGAAATACAGAAATATTTCATTTACAAAATTATTCACACCCCTGAGTCAATACATGTTGGAATCACCGTTGGTAGAGATTACAGCTGTGAGTCTTTCAAGATTACAGCTGTGAGTCTTTCAAGATTACAGCTGTGAGTCTTTCAAGATTACAGCTGTGAGTCTTTCAAGATTACAGCTGTGAGTCTTATTACAGCTGTGAGTCTTTCAAGATTACAGCTGTGAGTCTTATTACAGCTGTGAGTCTTTCAAGATTACAGCTGTGAGTCTTTCAAGATTACATCTGTTTTCAAGATTACAGCTGCGAGTCTTTCAAGATTACAGCTGCGAGTCTTTCAAGATTACAGCTGTGAGTCTTTCAAGATTACAGCTGTGAGTCTTTCAAGACTACAGCTGTGAGTCTTTCAAGATTACAGCTGCGAGTCTTTCAAGATTACAGCTGCGAGTCTTTCAAGATTACAGCTGTGAGTCTTTCAAGATTACAGCTGTGAGTCTTTCAAGACTACAGCTGTGAGTCTTTCAAGATTACAGCTGTGAGTCTTTCAAGATTACAGCTGTGATCTTTGCAAACCCTGGATTGTACAATATTTGCAATATTCTTTAAAAAATGATTCAAGCTCTGTCAAGATGTTGGGGATCATGGCTAGACAGATCAACTGTTGATTTTCAAGCAGATTTCAGTCCAAACTGTAACTCGGCCACTCAGGAACATTCACTGTCTTCTTGGTAAGCAACTCCAGTGTAGATTTGGCCTTGTGTTTTAAGTTATTGTCCTGCTGAAAGGTGAATTCATCTCCCAGTGTCTGGTGGAAAGCAGACTGAACCAGGTTTTCCTCTGGGATTTTACCTGTGCTTAGCTCTATTCCGTTTATTTTTATCTTAAACTCCCTAGTCCTTGCAGATGACAAGCATACCCATAACATGATACAGCCACCACCTTGCTTGAAAATATGAAGAGTGGTACTCAGTGATGTGTTGTATTGGATTTGCCCCAAACATAACACTTTGTATTCAGGACATAAAGTTAATTTCTTTGCCACATTTGTTGCAGTTTTACTTTAGTGCCTTGTTGCAAACAGAATCCACGTTTTGGAATATTTGTATTCTGTACAGTCTTCCTTCTTTTCACTCTGTCATTTAGGTTAGTATTGTGGAGTAACTACAATGTTGTTGATCCATCCCCAGTTTTCTCCTATCACAGCCATTAAACTCTGTAACTGTTTTAAAGTCACCATTGGCGTCATGATGAAATCCCTGAGCAGTTTCCTTCTTCTCCGGCAACTGAGTTAGGAAGGACGCCTGTATCTTTGTAGTGACTGGGTGTATTGATACACCAGCCAAAGTGTAATTAATAACTTCACCATGCTCAAAGGAATATTCAATGTCTGCTTTTAATTTTTTTACCTATCGACCAATAGCTGCCCTTCTTTGCGAGGCATTGGAAAACCTCCCTGGTCTTTGTGGTTGAAATATCTGTCTGAAATCCACTGCTAGACTGAGGAACCTTACAGATAATTGTATGTGTGGGGGTACAGAGATGAGGTAGTCATTCAAAAGTCCTGTTAAACACTATTATTGCACACAGAGTGAGTCCATGCAACTTATTATATGACTTGGTAAACACATGTTTACTCCTGGACTGATTGCCATAACAAAGGAGTTGAATTCTTATTGACTCAAGACGTTTTCAGCTTTTCATTTTTAATACATTTGTAAAAAAAAAAACATAATTCCACTTTGACATTATGTGGTATTGTCTGTAGGACAGTGACACAAAATCTCAATTTAATCCATTTGGAAATTCAGGCTGTAACACAACGACATTTGTAAAAAGTCAAGAGGTGTGAATACTTTCTGAAGGCTCTGTATACTTGACATATTCCTTTGAACGCCTAGTGAAACAGAACATTTCGATACGTATTTAATTAGGGGGTAATAAGAAGAGATACTCAGAGAATTAAGGAAACACAATTATATTAAACTCTCCGCATAAAATACAATGAAAAACTCATGATATAGACTTACGGTACTTTTTAAGGTAGACATTCACAGTGTGCAGTAAGGTACACAGTGTACTGAGGGTTTGGAACTAATGGAGAACGCCTGCTGTACTACAGATAAACAGTATCAAAGACATACAGGCATTGTAATAGAAAATGGGGTTGATATTTCAGCGGCATGTAGCAGCAAGAGGCCCTTAAAAGCAGATTTAAGATTTCTAGTTCAAAGTTTCCTTGTAAATCCTCCTGTCTACTGTACTCTTAGCTTTGTGCTGCGTTATCTGGCCTCTGTCTGTCTGAGACATGTGTAGAGAGCTGTAGTTAAGGACTGTCTCTCTGTCTCGCTCTGTCTCTCTCTGTCTGTCTGAGAGATGTGTAGAGAGGTATAATAAAGGACTGTCTCTGTCTCTGTCTCTCTGTCTCTCTCTCTGTCTCTCTCTCTGTCTCTCTGTCTCTCTCTCTCTCTCTCTCTCTGTCTCTCTGTCTCTCTGTCTCTCTCTCTCTCTGTCTCTCTGTCTCTCTGTCTCTCTCTCTGTCTCTCTCTCTGTCTCTCTGTCTCTCTGTCTCTCTCTCTCTGTCTCTCTGTCTCTCTCTCTGTCTCTCTGTTTCTCTGTCTCTCTCTCTGTCTCTCTGTCTCTGTCTCTCTGTCTCTCTCTCTCTCTGTCTGAGACATGTGTAGAGAGCTGTAATTAAGGACTGTCTCTGTCTCTCTTTCTTTGTCTGTCTCTCTGTGTCTCTCTGTCTCTGTTTCTCTCTGTCTCTCTGTCTCTCTGTCTCTTTCTCTCTGTCTCTCTGTCTCTCTGTTTCTCTGTCTCTCTGTCTCTTTCTCTCTGTCTCTCTGTTTCTCTGTCTCTCTGTTTTTCTGTCTCTCTGACTCTCTCTAGCAATGTATACATCCATTATACATTGTTAGTGCAGACAGCTTGACAGGGCCGTCGCCCCTAAAATAGACTCTGATGAGCAGAAAGGAATGAAATGTCACTTTCACATTGTTAATTAAAGTCTGGATCTTTGGGGACACAGAAAGAACAACGTACAGTACAGCGAAAGGCTGCTGTTCTCAGGTTTTTACCATTAATTTAACAAAATGGCCAACCCATTAGTGGTCTGAAGTCAGTTTAGCAGCTCTTAAGTGTCTGATTCAAAGCTGGAATGATAGCCTGCTGTGACAGCAGACTGCACCGTGATTTAATTATTTGCCAACTCAATACTTTCTTCCCCGATTGGAAGCCATAAAGACTGTTGTTGAATCTCACAGCTTGGCTCCTGACTGCGTAACACACATCGGTATAGGCTGGCTGTTTTTTTGTTGTTGTCGCGTTTGACATTTGTATGTCTATTTCTATACCAGACTGAGACGCTTGTGCATTTCTCTAGCAGCCTATGTAACGTATGTATCCAGTATGCCTAGTCAGTGCAGTACTGTCTATAGGTACTCAGGAAAGGGCTTGAAAGGAAACATAGAAAATACCCCGTAATAAAATGACTCTGTCAATATTACCTCACAGCATTCCTAACATCTAACATCTTTTCTCCATGTGTAGTGTGCGCCCTTTAAAGAGCACAATCCTTTGGGCCTTCTTCAAATGTAGTGCACTATATAGGGTGTAGGGCGCCGTTTTAGCCGCTGCCCATTGGTAACCCACTCTCCTCTCTACTCCTCAGTCCATGGTACTACTCCTCCACAGCCAGCGTCAGTACATCTTTGAGTTCGACAAGAACGACCGCCTCTCCTCTGTGACCATGCCCAACGTGGCCCGCGTCACCCTGGAGACCACCCGCTCCGTTGGTTACTATAGGAACACGTACCGCCCCTCGGAGGGGAACGCGTCGGTACTGCAGGACTACAGTGAAGACGGCCAGCTGATGCAGACTAGCTACCTGGGCACGGGGCGCAGGGTGACGTATAAGTACGGCAAGCTGGCCAAGCTACTGGAGATGCTCTATGATACGACGCGAGTCGCGTTCACCTACGATGAGGCAGCGGGGATGCTGAAGGTGGTGAACCTGCAGACTGAAGGAATCACCTGCACTATAAGGTACTGTGGTTGGGTTAGGGTTAGGTTAGGTTAGGGTTGGGTTAGGGTTGGGTTAGGTTAGGGTTGGGTTTAGGGTTGGGTTAGGGTTAGGGTTGGGTTAGGGTTAGGTTA